>NW_026585742.1:4240265-4242270 GCF_907164565.1 Psammomys obesus
CCAATGTTTACTTCCTTGCTCAAGACCTCATGTCAAAATATGATTGGACAGTACTACAGCCCTCCTGCTCCCCCTTGCTTTGTTATTCAAACAACCCAGACGTTTCTCAACCAAAGAATGGATAAGGAAACTGTGGTACATGTATGGAACACTACTCAGCTATTAAAAACAAGGGCATTGTAAAATTTGCAGGCAAATGGATGGAACTAAAAAAGATCATCCTGAATAAGCAGAAAGACACGCATGGTATATACTCACTTATAAGCAGATATTAGCCATACAATACTACAATCCACAGACCTAAAGAAGCTAAGTAACAAGGAGGACCCTAGATAGGATGCTTAATTCTCATTCAGAAAGACAAGTAGAATAGACACTAGAAGCGGCTGAGGAGAGGAAACAGGACTGGAGCCTACCATAGATGTCCTCTGAAAGTCTCCACCTAGCAGGGGATTGAAGCAGATGATGAGATTTACAGCCAAACTTTGGTCAGAGTGCAGGGAGTCTTATGGAAGAAGGGGAAGATAGAAAGACCCAGAGGGGACAGGAGCAACACAAGGAGACCAGCAGAACCAATAAATCTGAGCTCCCAGGGCCCTGCAGAGACTGATGCATTAACTAAGAACCATGCATGGAGAAGACCTAGGGGCCCTGCTCAGATGTAGCCAATAGGCAGCTCAGTCTCCATGTGGGTCCCCTAGCAGAGGCTGTCTCTGACATTGTCTCTGATGCTGGTTCTTTGATCTCTTTCCCTGGTAGTGCGGCCTTGCCAGGCCACAGAGGAAGAGGATGCAGGCAGTCCTAATGAGATTTGATAAGCTAGGGTCAGAGAGTAGGGGAGGAGTGCTTTCCCTTTCTGAGGACTAGGGGAGGGGCATAGAGTGAAAGAGGGAGTGAGGGTGAGATCGGGAGGAAAAAAGGGAGGGGGCTACCATCTGGATGTACAGTGAATAAATTAAAAAAAAAGCTGTAGTTTCTCCCTCGGGGTCTCAGTTCTTTGGCCCTGATCCATCAGTAGCGGCCTGACTACAATAAGATTTTACCATCTCCTTAAACACTTACTAAGATGAACTTTCAAAGACACAGTTAGCTGCCAGGTCTGTGCAACTGACCATGATTGATCAGTTTTTGCTGCCTAATTCAAATAAAGATCTTGCTTTGATGGTCTCTTGTGCCTACTTGGGTTATTTTGTCTTTTTGGACACCAACACTTAAAGGTAAAATCAAATTTGAAACTATAATTCAATGAACCATCAAGGAGAGCAACAGAATCAAAAAATCTGGCACAGGGGTCTTTTCTGAGACTGATAATCCAACCAAGGACCATTCATAAAGATAACCTAGAACCCCTGCTCAGATGTAGCCTATGGCAGCTCAGTCTCCAAGTGGGTACCCTAATAAGGGGAACAGGGGCTGTCTCTGACATGAACTCAGTGGCTGGCTCTTTGATCACCTTCCCCTGAGGGACAGCCTTACCAGCCCACAGAGGAAGACAATGCAGCCAGTCCTGATCAGACCTGATAGGGTAGGGTCAGAGGGAAGAGGAGGAGGACCTCCTCTATCAGTGGACTTGGGAAGGGATATGGGAGGAGAAAGGGAGGGAGAACAGTTTTGGGAGGGTTGTGGGAGGGGGCTACAGCTGGAACAGAGTGAATAAATTATAATAAATAAAAAAAATTATAAAAGAAAGAAAAAAACTTAAAAAAATAAAAAGGATGTATATTCACATGAAACCTCTAGTCAGGTAAAACACTTGTTTTCTTTCTTCTTTTTCTTTTTTCTTTCTTTCTTTCTTTCTTTCTTTCTTTCTTTCTTTCTTTCTTTCTTTCTTCCTTCCTTTCTTCCTTTTTCGAGATAGGGTTTCTCTGTGTAGCCCTGGCTGTCCTGGTCTCGTGTTGTAGACCAAGCTGGCCTCGAACTCACAGATATCTCCCTGCCTCTCCCTCCCCAAGTGCTGGGGTTACAGGTGTGCTTCACTGTGGCCAGCTTTTTGTTGTTGTTGTTG
>NW_026585742.1:4242280-4329479 GCF_907164565.1 Psammomys obesus
GCAAATAATACTGTTTAAAAAAGCAACAGCAACAACAACAACAAAAAAACAAAAACAAAAATCTTTTCAGATACTCAGAGCTTTGAATGTTTTCACTAAACTTAACTATAGTTTATGAAAGCTTGTGAAAGGCAGAAGACAATGCTTACCAACTGTCAATTGCTTGCTCATTGGCTAACTAATGATAAAGTTTCCACAGGGCTGTAAAAGAGCAAAACTTCAAGGAAAGTAATAAACAGGAAGGCCATGAACAGAAAATACTCACTTTAAAGAAATCCTGTGTTAAACATTTGTGGACTAGTAGGTAGGTATAAGAAATCGGTAGAAAAATCAAGAACCCAGGACTGGAAAATGTTTATGGACTATAGGCAGCTGGAAGGCTATCAGAATAAGACAGACAGATTGTATGAACTCTAAATGAATGGATTTGGGGAACGAGCAGCATACATATTTAACAAGTATACCATATATAAATGATTCACTAAGACTTGCTATATATGCATTAAAGGTAAAAATCTTAATGCTTTCTCCAGTCAATTTTACAACTGCTGAGATTTCACTTCCATTTCCCAAGGAGGAAAGGGGCATATGCATACTCTCACTGGAAATATCTAGAGTTAAGCATGGTTTTATCAGCAAGATCATATTATCTCAGCCAAGAATGTCTACAACCACAGGTGTGATAATGATTTCTCTATTGTAGCATTTTGTATGATTGGACCTAGACAGATACTTGATTCATTAGTAAGAGCTCCTAAAAAGGTATATGTCTTTAAATTTTCCACTGGTCAAAATCCATCAAGATCTAATTTAAAACATTATTTTGAGTGTAAAATATTTTCCATGGTGAAACAAAGGGAATAAAAACAGACATGTGGACCCATTTTACCAAATTCATGAAACAAGAAGAAAAAATCAACCCCATTTAAGTAATGAGTTCTCTATTTTTTAAAACATTTGTCTATCCATGATACATTCAAAGGGTCTCCAAAAAGATCTCTGCAGTATGAGTAATGCCCAAAATTAACCTGTAAGCTCCACCTGCTCAGGAACCAGGTAACTTCCTGGAACGCTGGGAATTGTAGTTCTTAAAAAATAACTAAGCTTCATGAGAAAGTGCAATAGCCCCACAACATATATCTTGGGTCCACTCCAGCTGAGAAATTCCAGGGAATGGCCCCGACTCGAGTCCATTTCTTAGTCACTATTTAATATTTAATAAAGCTTGCTTTAAATTTGGCCCAAAATGGTGGAGTTGGTGTTTCTGGTAAATATCAGGATTAACATATACACCAGAATTTCTTGTTAGTACCTTGGAGTGTTGGAAATAGTCAAGAATTCTTTCTTTCCTTTTTTTCGTAAAGTTCTTACTCTGACAGTTTAATCAATTCTTCCTTGTTCTCACTCCTATTCTCTGTTCACTAGACTCACCTTCTCTGATAATCTTTCTGTTTAATACTGTCACGCCTCTGTGTTAAAATCCTCTAGCACCAGAAATACAATCTACAAGATTGGGAAAAATTCAAAGAAAGAATTCCTCTCAATATTTTCTATGCCATGAGTCTCAGCGTAGATGCATACACACACACATACTCACACATACACTCACACGTATCTACACATAAACACACATACACCACACATATACACACACAAATATCACATATACACACTCACACATACATACATATATACACACACATACATACACACACCACACATACGCACACCACACATACACACATACTTACACACCGCAATACACACCTACTTCTGTGCAAACTGATTCCTCCCCATAGGAAACCCACCAGCAGCACTACACTGTCGCACAGAGAGAGACTTCTAAAGCGAGAATGGACGTACGCACGCCGCATGCACACACACACACACACACACACACACACACACACACACTGAATTTTCCAAGTCCATCTTAGTTTTTCAAAATGCTGTCCAGACTAATCTTCTCAAAGCACTCTCATTTATGGCCAACCATACCCTCCACATTATACTCTTAGCTGCATAGTCTCTCTCTAGATCATGGTTTCATAGTATACATTCTCCTGTCATGTGGTCTCATCATAATGTACCGTTTCACCACAGACCCAAAAGTCACAAACGCCAACGCATCCTGCACTGAAACTTCTAAAAGTGACTACAATAGCTTAACCATAAGGAAAAGCTAGAAATTTCAAATGTCCTGTAACCCCTAATTAATGCCAGAAACTGCTTAAAGTTTTTATTTCTCATTCCATTAGAGAAATCAGTCTTTCACGTATGGAAAAAGTCTCCAAGCAAGCTGATATTCATTTGTAATGAGTGAGATCATAAGTCTATTCTTTCTCCAAGTCTCAATTTCTTCAGCTATAACAATATATGAATTCACCATCCTGTTTAAGATTAGGTGGAATCCATGCCAACTGCCCACTACAGAATAAACATTACAAATATTACCCATTTTATGTTATCAGTTGCCATCCTCTGGCTTATCCTCTGGTATATCTTGAGAGCTCAGCCAGTCAGTAGGCTCTTACGGGCACATTATATTACGCTACCTACACCTTTACAGAATGTACAAGTTAAAAGGCAATACTCTAGGAGCTGAAGAGATGGCTCAGTGTTTAAAGTGCTTGCTGCCCTTCCAGAGGATTCAAGTCCAGTTCGGGATCTGATGCCCTCTTGTCTACACACACACACACACACACACACACACACACACACACACACACGGTTTTGTTTTGTTTTAAAAAGACAATTCCTATACAATCAGGCTATTCCCTACATATGTACAAAATAACCCACAATGGGTCAGCTGCTATTTAGACAATTACAATGATTTACAGAGTAGAACAGGAGTGCCTCACTCCAGTAACATTCAGACTTACCTAATAAAATACAGATACTACACGTGACTTGGTGCACCATGCAGTTGCCAAAATTTGTCCTCAACAGCTAGTTGTCTCAAGGAAAGGGTCAGCAGTGATCCTTATGATTTGTCTTAAGAGAGAAGCTAAGACAGTCTTTAAGTAGAAAGGAAGCACTTTTATAGGTTGCTAGAAATGATCACAGTATATCTAGATAATCTTTAAGTTTCTGTGACACATTTCTGGTTACTGTGTCCTTAAAAAAAAAATCACAAGTTTTACATACTATCCTTTGGTTCCACTGTAAGGGAGACAATGACTCAAAAAGATGGGGCTCTGAGGAAAATCTGTAGGTTTCTTCCAGTTGTATTGCTATGCAAACTTACCCAAAGCAGGGAGTACATAAAATTTGTCTTAAGAAACATGGAAACATTTTAATAGAGACATGTTCATTCAGTCCAAAACCAATTTAAGAATTATTTATAAAGTCTACAAAACAAACAAGAATGCCTCATAATCATGCAAAAGCTCTTTTTATTCATGGGGAAGCCCAGAACACAGAACCATTCAAAGGTCTATTTTTAAAGAGGGAAAGTTGTGGAGCAGTGTATCAGCAAAAATCTGCCAAAGACATAGCCTCAGCAATCAGATGAAATTTCAGCAGGTAAAAGAATTCCATTCATTCAGTTAGAAAATATACAATATTAAATCAAAGACAAAAACGTTTTCCTTGATGCTGGAAAGAAGGCTCAGCAGTTATGAGCTCTGGCTGTTCTTCCAGAGGACCAGAGTTCTCATCACAACACTCACATAAACAGTCTCCAGGCGTTCTGGAGCCTTCTTCTGGCCTCTGAGGGCATCTATACACACTGTGGCCTACCATTCCAACACACACACACATACACATGATACAAATTAAAAGGGAATTTTACAAATACAAAATGCTGCTTGTTGTAGAGAAGAGCGTAGCTAGGGGAAGTGGGAAAGTCCATACTAAGGCTGAAAGAACACTGTTGAGGAAGCAGCATTATAAGATAGGAAGAGCTGGACCCAGTTTCCCATGCCTTCCCTCCCAGAACTAGATGCAGAGGCAGGGAACTGTGATTTCGAAGACCAGCCTGGTCGACATAGTGAGACTCTGTCTCAGAAAATTAAAACAAAAAGATACGAAGACTTGAAAATACCTACGGGTATAGCAAAGAGGCTTCAAAACAAAGGAGACACTGAGTTCAAATGGTCTAAAAAGTAGGTGCTAAATTTACCATAAGTAATACAGGAGGAAAACCTCATTTAAGTATCTCAAGTTCGTTTTACCCTTTACCAGCCTCGTAACCTTTAGGCCAACTTATCACTCTTCCCTGTCTTTTTCTATGAGCTGAGAATGAACAGTACCACTCTCTCACAGTTATCTCAGGGAATAAAATGATGCTGCTTAAGGGCACACTTTCGCCCCTTGGGGGTGGGGCCCGGAAGCTAAAGAACCCAAAGCTGTGCGCTTGCTACACTGCTCTGTGTGGAGCCCAGGGCGAGAGGCCACTCTGCAGCCACCTGATGAATGAACTGAATGGCAAGCCTCTTAGAAGGCTCGGAAGCCCCCTCAGCCCCCCACGTCTTCTATACACATTGCTGGAACATCCCAAGGCTCCGGGAAGCCAGCTGTCCTCCCCGAAGGCTTTTTAACATACGCAGAGCCCACTTTTTCAAAGTGTAAAAGCTTGCATCGGCAGACCTTCTTCCAGGCTCCTAACCCCGTTAGGCTACCGTCCACAGTCTCACTCTCCCCGAGGAACCCAACAATCAGAAACCTGGGCTTTAGGACGCTGACGTCAGGAGCGTAAAGCACGCAAAGATGGCTGCCTGGCCGCGCCCACGTCTTGCGCAGGCGTACTCCGTGGCGCGTGCCCGGAAGAGCTCAGAGGTGGGCGCAGTGTGGCCCTGTCCCTTGGCCTCCGAGGCCAGTGGGCTGATGAGGAAGCTATTAAGGGGAGAGCCAGGTGATGAAGGTCCTTACGAGTTTTCTGGGGACGAAAGGCGGGAGGTGGGAGGGCTGTTGGGCGCTTCTTCCCTTCAAAAGGCAGAATTTTTCTTGAAGTGCGCCGGAGAGGAACTGAGTCACCAGGAATGGCTTTCCGGGGGCTCCTGGACGCTGCTCTATTCGGCTACAGAACTCGCCGGGCAGAAGGCGAGGATGCTGGGCCTGAGGCGGCTGCTGTCCGCAGTGCTGCGGGCCGCCCTGCGGGGAGAAGGAAGCTGCTGCAGCCAGGCCGGGTCCCTGTGCTGACCCAGAAGCTGAGGCTTCCCGTCAGCCTACGACCCTGGGCGGTTCAGGGATGAGTGTTTCATTTCAGAAAGTTTTGGGAAAACCTCTTTACGGGACGTCTTTGGTGTGCTTTTCTCCCGTATGTGGGGCACCTTTCACTTTTGTGCTTTTCAGCCTTTCAGAGCACTTCATTAGACGGCCGTCTGGAACGGTGCAAGGTCTTTAGTCGAAGGGAGGCAGCACCCGGTGTGGAGTGTGAAGCAGACACTCTCCAAATGAGAGTACCTACTGAGATTTTCCTAAGTTACACATGGAAAAATACTTCCTTTGTTTGGAAGAGTGATGGTACAACTGGGCCGTCTTCCAGCGAAGGGAAGAGCATGACTTTCCAGTTGGTTATCACGCTTGTTTGCCTTTCTGTCTGTGTGTGTGTGTGCACACGCCTAAGGGCCATGGTTATTCCTCCGTTGAATTTTTCTATAGTTTTTTTTTTCCTGTCTGATAAAATGTCCACTAGTCTTAGTACCCACTGCTTGTTTGTTTAAATTCTCTTTAAGATTAAAGCTTGGGTGGAGGTAGGAAATATAAAATGTGTTGACTTTACCTGATCCATGGTGTTTTGAATCTGGCAAATGAAAAAAAAAAATCATTAATAAAAATGTGTTTGAGTTCATTCTTTCACATTATACATGAAATTGTCAGTTGTTACAGTACTAAATGATCAAATTGCATAGCTGGACACATGGGAAAAAATAACTAAATGTTTTTATTATTTAGCAGAAAGCGTATAGCCCAGCTTTGCTTAAAGATGTCTTCCTTGTTCACTCAGGAAATTCACCTTTCTAAAAGACATGAAGCAATGTAAGTTTTTGAACACGATACTCCAAATACGGGGTACATGCCAGCTTTATTGGTGAGACATGCATGGAACACTTAAAAACGTGAATGTCATTGACATAAGATTTTATTGTAGATAATTTCATTGTCTCTTAAAAAGAAGGTTAAAGGCAGAATTATGCTCCACACATCTATGTATCTGTTTACTTTTTAAAATTAATTTAAACATGGCCCCATCCTTCACACTTTCTAAACTTCACATTAGTATTTAATAGAAATTTTCTGGTGGCAGGGGTTGAGTCAGGGTCTCATGTAATCCAGACTGGCCTTGACCTTCCAAAAAATCAAAATTGATCTTGAACTCCTGATCTTTCTGCTTCTGTCTCCCAAATGCTTGGAGTAAGTGTGGTTACCACCATGCCTGGCTCTTTTTTTTTTTTTTTAACTAAAAATTTTAAACTTTTATTATTACTTTTAATTAATTAATCGTGTGTTTATGTATAAATGTGCATGTGTGAATACAGATGGCCAGGGAACCCACAACCCCTGGAGCTAAGATTTGCAGCTAGTTTGACTTTTTATGTGGAGAACTAAACTCAAGTCCTCAAGAAAAGCAGCAGGAACACATAACCTCTGAGGCACCTCTCTAGCTCCAAGCATGGCTTTCAGTGGACTTCGCAAAATCTTTCATTTAGAGCTGGCTTTATGTTCATGGAATGTGACCTGTACAGTCATAGGCTTTGCACTTGCTTTAAAATCCCAGTGTCATAGTCTTTAATCATTTTGTACTTGGTCCAGCATATTATGTAGGTAGTCATGATGTTATAGTTAATATTAGTGTTCTTCATCTATCTGTGGGTTCTCAGGTTTTCCTGTAGTTTAACTAGTTATCAGGTCCTGCTCTTTAGTCATCTTCATCATTGTTGCCTCCTCCTCCTGCTCTTCCTCCTCTTCTTCCTCCTCATCTTTCTTTTTCTTTTGTTTTTTTTTTTGTTGTTGTTGTTTTGTTTGTTTGTTTTTTTTTTTTTTTTTTTTTTTTTTTTTTTTTTTTTTTTTTTTTTTTGTTTTTTTTTTTTTTTTTTTTTTTTTGAGATAGGGTTCTGTGTAGCCATGGCTGTCCTACACTGGATTTGTAGATTAGGCTGGCCTCGAACTCAAGAGATCTGCTTGCTTCTGCCTCCCTAGGTGCTGGGATTACAGGTGTGCTCCACCATGCCGAGCTCTCTTTGGTCTTCTAGTATATTATTCTTATAAAACAAAAATGAAAAAAAGTTTATTTACTTCAGTTTTTTAGTTCTGTTTTCAAGACATCCCTATAAAACAGTGTTCTTTGAGAACCTCTGACATATTTACTATGCTGTTATTATTTTATCTCATTATGTAATATTCTGTATACCCTTTATATATTTTTAATCATTGTACATAAGTTTTCATTTATCATTTAGGGGATCCAAAAACTTATAAAAATGAACAAGAAAATTTTCAAGTGTATTATCTCTAATGAAGTAGATAAAAAATTTACTCATAACTTTTACTCATTCCTTCGAACACTGGTTTACCTTGTTAGCATGCATGCAATGCATACATATTGCCTCTCACTCCCATATCAAACCATCATCTTTCTCTTGGAAAAAGAGATAAAAAATATTTTTATTGCTTCTTCAAACATATGGAAGTTTAGCACAATTCTAAATGTGTAACATGAGATTCAGGGGTACTGAAGTGCTAAGCAGAAGGTTTCCTATAGCAAGTTAGAGCAGTGTATATGTGTGGGGAGGTATCTATAACTGTGGACAAGGAGCTATGTATTACAGTTTGCATCTCCACAGAAAATTACATATCTTCAACACTCTAAAATAATTTCAAAAGACCATAGAGGCTAAAAAACAGAGGCATGTATTTTGGCATTTGGGAAGTATATGTTAATGAAATAAAAAATAATTTTATCCAGATTGACTTAAGACATAATAAACTATCTACTTTTCATTGTCTCATTAGTTGACACAATAATTGGCTTTCAATTACAGGCCATAGTTGAGAATGTTATGTATTGGTCAAGCAATAAAATGTTTGCTTTTCAATTTTTTCCTTTCTATATAATCTTCACTTTTTCCCCAGACTATCACAAAGATTAATGTTACTCCAGAAAATGAAGAATAAATTTGGAGATCAGAACACACAAAGGGCATCTCTCCTGCAAGGCACTGAGACTGCTTCTAAAAGGAACCGTAGTCTCCTCCTGGTAAGTTCCATGACTTGGCTATAGATGTTTCCCTCTTCCTGAGGTATTTACATGCTTCTTATGATTTTGACTCGTATCATTTTTTTGTTTTTACTAACAAACAGAATTAATGAGCCAGTGTCTTTTTCAAGCCCATGTTAGTTAGGCAAATAGCATATGGATTCTTGCCTTTTAAAAATGAAAAAAAAAAAAATTTTGAGGTTACATGAGCTAAATTCCTTTCTGTCAACAACAACAACAACAAAAAAATCAATGACGACAGGAAGACTATTAAGGTCACCTTTGTGCAAGAAGCAGCAGAAAGTGTATCCTTACATTTTCATATTCTTCCATTTCAAGGAAGGACCTCGAAGACCTTAAGCTGTGATATGTATAGACCCAACTCAAAAACTAAGCAGCACGAAAACATGAACCATTTGATTCTGCCCAACGAACCCACAGAAAATATACAGAGTTCATCATGTGAGAGCTCATTTCTCAGACTTCTTTGGATGGCTATGGAGTAGGTGGTCAAAGTGTATGACTGTGCAGGGCCTCACCATTTGGCCAATGTGCCCATTTGGAATAAAATCATATGTGTAACATTTTTGGCTGCTTGCTATACTATGCTTCCAGAATTGTGTGGCTTCATCCATAATTAAAACCCTAGAGTTTGCTTCCATTCAAGCTTCCAAGAGATCCTATGACTAAAACATTTGGTAGTAAGACTATATTATTTAAGTTATAAAGCAGTGTTTTCAGTTTTTTATTGTTAAATATTTTCATCGATAGGCATGATACAGCTATCTTCTATCCTCACTACAGGATAAAGGGAGAGGAAAATTCAGTTATCTTCTCAGCTTCTGGCAGTTTGATCCACAGTAATTTAAGTCACAGCCATAGTGCTACCAAAGCATTCTATATTGCCATATGTCTTACTTGCCCAATGGTGTTAACAATATTTATTTTTAAATGGAAATATATAGGATATTCTGGAAATTGCTGTGAAAAGTTAGAGAAACTAAATTGGAAGACTTGATTGCCACTACCTGTAGCAAGTGATGTGATATTTGGTTTTCAAGTATTTTTCTTTTAATGAGCAAGCATTTGATGAATGCCTAGAGCTGAAAGTAGAGATAACAAAGTAAGAATAAATCCAAGTTCTCTCTTCAGGGAGGCTGCAGATTAAATGATGTCAGAAGTGTGTGAGCCTTTTATTATAAAAGACTGATAGTTCTCATGATCGGATACCAAGTTCCCATGGAATAGAAGGAGACTATGAAGATAAAGAGTAATAAGGAACTTGAGGCATTTTTAGGATAGAGAGTTTCCCCACATTTTCAAAATCATTTTGCATAAATTTATGATTTTGCTATAATTTTTTGTTCTGAATATTAGACATAATTAATAAGACAGAACTGATGCAAAAACTTTCATAGAGACCTCTGAGGTCTCTAAATCTTACCTGTGTTTAAATAATCGAACTGTTCCGCTGGATTCTTAATAAAAACAGTCAAGAACAAAAAGATGAATAGCTGTATTGAAGTTAGTGGTATTGTGAACTAACTAGCTTGAAAAGTCACAATACACAAAGTTGTGTTTGTTCAGAGACTGTAATGGTTTGAATAAAAAAAATGCTCCTTGTAGGCTTGTGTATTTGAATACTTGGTGTCCAGTTAGTGGTGCTGTTTGGAAAGATAACAGATCCTTTAGGAGGTGCAGTTTCGGTGGAGGAGTATATCACTTTGGATGAACTTTAACAGTTTATAGCCTCACCTCACTTTCTTTTCTTTCTTTTTTTTTTAAATTTATTTATTTTTATTTTATGTCCACTGGTGTTTTGCCTACATGAGTGTCTATGTGAGGGTGTCAAATCTTGGAGTTACAAACAGTTTGTTAGCTGCCATGTGGGTGCTAGGAATTGAGCTCAAGTCCTTTGAGAGAGCAGTCAGTGCTCTTAACCACTGGGCCATCTTTCCATCTCCCCCCACCTCACTTTTAGTTTGTACCTCCTGCTTCCTATATGCAACTGATATGTGATCTCTAAGCTTCCTGATACAACCATGCACACATGTGCACAAATACACACAAACATACAAACACAAATAGTTAAGTAAGATTGATTTTCTCCATAGATGATTCAAGCACAGGGCACTAGGCTGGAAAGAGGGCTCAATGTTTAGGAGCATAGGCTGCTTATCCAGAGGACCAAGTTCTACCCTCAATATCCACATGCTTGCTCACAACCATGCATAACACCTGTTGCAGGGGATCTGATAGCTCTTCTGTCCACAACGGATTCTTGCACACACATAGTACACAGACATACACACTCAGAAACATACATATACACCTGAAAATTAATTTTTTAAATGAATAAACTATTCCTTAATAGAGGTAAGAAGAGAAGCTAAAAAATAGTCATCAACTCATTGTCCTTATATTTTCTTCTATATTTTATATAAAATTCAGTTTTATATAAAGCTCTATTTACGTTATAAGTATTTATATAAAATTCAGTTTTATATTTTGTAAAGTTCTATGGATTGGGTATAGCAAATGCATTACAACTTGATGTTCAAATCATGGCTCTATAGATATAGTCTATCTTAAGTTCAGGAACATCAGTGTATCAGGAAGGGGATGCAGTGCCTTCCATAATTGCAAGAAATGAGTTTCATATTCTGCATTTTCCTGGACTATCATAGTGAAAAGAAACTGAAAACTCTTCTTAGAAACTGAAAACCCGTCTTCTTAGTATTGGCCTCATTCGACTTAGTAGTTAACGCTTACTGCATTGCAGGCATGATGTTGCTGCTAGACATGCTATCTTCCATGCCCATGCTTTATACACTTTAATTACATGTATATCCTTAAATACTGTGTTGCTTTCATTTAAAAAAAAAACTTTCAAAGCAGTATTAATGGTACTTATATATAAATCACTGTGTAAAAGTAAGATAAATAGAATCTGGCTATTGTAGAATTTTGTGTTGCGAAATATTTTCTGGGGAGATAGGGTGCTAGAGAATAAACCCAGGCACTGAAATATACTAAACCCATACTTTACCAGAGAACTACTTCCCATTTCCCAAGAGAGGTTTTGCTTCTATGGGGGCTGGAAGAGTGGGGAATCACCCCAATATCTTGCACATGCTAAGCAAGCAGTCCACTGCTGACCTCTATCCCCAGCCCTTTTTTACTGTTTATTTATATATTGGGGGAGACGGTGCCACACATTTCTGTGAACATCAGAGGATAATTTATGGAAGAGTTTTCTGTTGTTTACCATGTGAGTTCTAGAGACTGACTCAGGCTCTCAAGTATGCTTACCCACTGAGCCATCCCGCTGGCCTACTTAGCATTCTAAAATAGAATCTAAGTTTCCCATACTGCTCTTAAACTTACTCTGCTGCCTAGATAGGCAATGAATGTGCAATCATCATCATCATCATCATCATCATCATCATCATCATCATCATCATCCTGCCTCAGTCTCTGGGGTATCTGGGATTACAGGCCTGTGCCACCAGGCCCAGCTTATGGCAAAGGCAAATAGCATGCATATTACATTAGATTCTTATTGAAAGGTTAAAAATTCTTTTTAACATTAAATATTTTTCGAAGGTTTAAAAATAGATAAAAGTAAACTTGACCTGCCTGCCCTCTTCGCTTCAACCTTTTCATGATGTCCAAGGACTCTTCTAGAACAATGACAAACACTAGTCAGACCTAATTGTTCACAGAAAAGTAAACCATAGCGTAATTACTTCTAATATGTTGTCAAGAACAGGGTAGTAACCTCTAGGATAGGCACCGTGGAGGTACACACACCTTACAGATGGTTCTCTATTAAAATGTGCACAGTAACAGACCCTAACACAACAGCCATGATCTCTCTTACTAGCCATTATTTGACCTTCTTGAAGTCTTTGGACCAATATAATAAACATTTACAAGGCATCAGGTTCTTTTGAAAAGGATGATGAAACAACATTTTCTATTATATGGGTGTGACTTTGAAAACACCAAGTATTATGAATTGAGTAAATCTAGCACAATAAAGATACAAAAGTCAATAGCATTTCTGTGTCTACAGCTAGAAAATGTAAGAAATCAGATTTCTATTTGCAATAAAATTCTAAGCTACTTTCCTTCTACTCATGATAGTATAGTATAGTGCCATTTATTCCACTAAAAGGTAATATTTAAGAGAAAATTTAAGAGGAGACACATGACCTCATTCTCACTAGGGAGACTTATTTACCTACAGTCATTCATCACAAAGTTACTTATACATATATTTTTTATCTCAACAGAATTTGCAGTGACTATGATACCACTTCTGTAAAGTCATTTGGAACAGGTAGCATGAAAACCAAAGTGGGGCAGGCAGAAAAGAACTAACAAGAGGAAAGGGATTAATGAAAACAAAATATAGTGTCATGTATGTACAGAAATTCTCTAACCAAGTCCATTATTTTATCTGCCAACTATAAATTTGTCTTTCAAATGTCAGAGAACTTTTTTTAAGGGAAGCATAAGGAAAAGACTCATTCCATCAAATATTTGACATCTTAGAACATGAATGTGAAGGAAGACAGTCAAATTTGGAGTCAAATTTCGGTCAATAAATGTCACAAAAGAAAAAAAAATGCAGGCTGGGTGACTTTTTCTTATTAGTATTAAATAGAATCTCAACCTTAAAAACAAGCATGAATGGTGTACATTCAGAGGAGAGAGGGGATTTTGTTTGTATGAATACTTCTGTTTTATAAAATGTAATCTCTGCCTGCTCACCTCCCAGAAAACTCAGCTTTACACAGAAGGCTGAGTTCTGTGGTCACAGTGAGTTGGACAAGCCCTGAAGGCCAGCATAGGCTAGGAAATCATTACAATCAGAAGTAAAATGAGAGCCTCTACTAAGAGTAGAGCCTCTACTAGAAACCGTCATAGAACAGTAGTTAAGCAGGAACTTGAATAAACTGTTACCTGGATGCAAATGACAAGTACAAACTACTTTTAATAAAGACAAAAGAAGCAGCTCAGCCAAGCATGCACAAGGCCTGGGCTGGATCCCCAGAACCACAAAATTAAAGATGAGAGTAAGCTAACTTTTTGAATTATTTATAAAATATTGCAAATGTTTGCTTTCAAAATATTTTTTTCACTAACCTTCAAATTGTGGTGTGTATCTTATATGTAAGTCCATTGTAACTCGCAGGTGGCACATTTCAAGCCCTGGTAGGCTAGGTTAACAGGTATAGTATTAAGAGTGGAAATCTAGAAACTTCATCAAATTTGAGTTTGCTATTTGGGGGAGGAGTACTTCAGTGTTGGTGGTCGCTGACTAGAAAATATTCTAAAGGCTGTATAGCTCAGGACACAAAAATCACAACATTCAGAGCTGCCAGCATGGGTGGCTCCAAGCTCCAAGCCAGTCTCAACAATGAAACAACCTTAGGGTAGCTATGGTAACACAGCAACACTCAAGTGTAGAAAGGAAAAAAAAATCAAATATGTGTTCCAGTTATTTTATTCTTTCTCATTTGACTTCTGATTTTTATTTGTTTAAAGAGAATCTGCCCTATGTGTCCGTTACCTAATTACATATGGTTAATGTCAGAAACAGAACACTGAATACTTGATTCCTTTTGTGAATTTTTCAGACCTAGGAATCAAATACGAGCCCTTGTTCGTGTTAGGCAACCACTGAGTCATAGCTCTTGCATTGTATTTAGTTCTTTTATAAAGATTTGTTTTTAGTTTTATGTTATGTGCATGAGTGCTGGTGCTTTGGAGGCCAGAAGGGGGCATCTTATTCCCTGGTGCTGGAGTTGCAGGTGCTTGTGCGGCCCCTGATTTGGGTGCTGGGAACCAAACCACTGAGCCATCTCTAAAGACAGTTCAGTTTCCCACCACTCCTCCAGGGTGACTTGGGAGCTATTGCTTTGAATTTACCTGAGATTTGAAATGTCTCAGTCCTTTGTGACTTTTTATTTTTGTATTTAGGTGAGGTTATTCTTATCAAATGGAAGCTTCTCCAAGTCTGCCCTGAATGCCTCTGCCATATAGTAACAGTCTTTGACAGTTTCCTTTCTTTCTGACTTGATGAGTTCTTGCAGCCGCCTGTATTTGCCATCTAGACTTGGAATTGGTCATTGCTTCAAGGAGCTTTGGCTCCTTTTGGCAGGAAATATATTTAGAGCTCTCAATCTGGGCACTGGAACTATTTATTGCAACTTCTTTGATTTTCCTTTTTAAGATAAGATACAACAAGAGCTCCTATCAGTAATTCCAATTCAGTCAAAGGACTGCAGGGTTTTTAGCTTAAAGCCATTGATTTTTGTGCCCCTAATGTTTTCCCTTATACCAGAAACCTCAGTCAGTCCTGAACTGTGTGATAGCTCACACCTGTAATCTTGAGAAGTGAAGCAGGACGGCTGTGCATTTGAGGTAAGCCTGAGCACAGAGTAAAACTTGTTTGAAAAACAAATCCACATGCTTGGTCCATGAAGAGCTTCCCAATACCAGCATACCTGTCTCCCTAATCTGTGGAGCATATGCTGCAAGATGGCCAAGCAGACATCTGGATCCATGGATAATGCCGGATCCTGTGTTCACTATTCACGCTTATATTTGCACACCTGTAAGAAGGCTTAATTTAAAAGTAAGGCACAGAAAAGAATTAACAGCACTAAAGTGGGATGGTTACATTCTAATAAAAACTGGGTAGATGTAGTTTCAAGATGCTGTATTGTGTTCACCCTTCTTAGGATGTAAAACTGTGCCTCTGTGATGAGGTAAGTCACCAAGTATTTGCCTACCACACAGGGTTACTTAGATACAATCCCTGTGATACTTTAAAGGCCAATCTAACAACCCAGACAGCTGCCAAGTGACAGTGTAGCATATGTGCTATGCATGTACTGAGCAAGAAATGGTATAGAGCCCACAAAGAACAGGGTGGGAAGTCATGAAACTTTGCTATACCACTCAGAAGGGTACGCAATTTAAAACTTACCAATTTCTAGTTTCTAGTGTACAAGCGCAAGCTGGGGATTGATACCAAGGCCTCATTCATGCTGTGCTATCACTATACTACTGAGATGCACCCTTATCCCCTCATTTCCAACTTGATAAGGGCGGCAGCTGCTTATACAGACATTACTACTGCCACCATTATGACCACTGGAGGTGCTTTTAAGTAAGGCACTTTTGTCTCTAGGGCTTGTTCTACCAGGAAAGTTTAGTCAATACTATGTTCAAAGACCAGCTATTGGTTATGCCACCAACAATACAGTATACCTGTTTTGCTTGGTTGCCAACTTCTGATGCTTGCTTTTTCATGTTCTGTAACTGGTCAGTCTTTTCTTATATTAATCAGTTTATTTATTTACTCTACATTCTGACTGCAGTTTCTCCTCCCTCCTCTTCCCCCAGTCCTTTCGCCACCACACCTCCTTTCCCCCAGCCCCATCCACTCCTTCTCTTCTCCTCAGAAAAGGGAAGGCCTCTCATGGATATCAATCAACCCTGGGATATCAAGCCACATCAAGACCAGACATTGCTCAAACTTTAAGGGTCTAGGGGCAGATCTCTAAAACAGAGTCACAGTTTATAGGCAAGTAAGTGTAGCCTGTTCTTGCCGTCTACTTTTTCCTCTCCCAGCCTCAGTACCATTTTTTTCCTTTTAAGTTTCTGAGTTGCTCAGGAAACTTTGACATTGTACTTATTCATTTAGTGGATCCTTAAGTGCACATAAAAGATATATGTATACCTTTGGTCACATATACCGCTGTCAGAGGGGAGGCTCTTGTGTGAGGATATCAGGGGATAACTTGTTACAAAATGTGCTAATCAGATTGTGCTGGCTTTGTTCAGTTGTTTTACTCCAGTCAGGAAAAAAAGTCAAAACTACCCCTGTTTACTAGGCGTCAATTGTTCTTGACTCTAAGGTATATGAGGATAAATTTCAAGAGGTTGTTTAACCAACAAATCAATCCTAGGACAGTTATGAAATAAAATATTCTCTTGGCATGATTCAAAGCAAGTACTTGGTGAGCACTTGAATGAATGAATCAGTAATAAGACCATGACACTGGGAATGAAGTGGAGGCATTGAAAGGCATCCTCAAAGAATAGTCTAGAAAGCTTTGGGATCCCCCTAGCAAGGAATAAGGTGGCAGGAGGATGGAGGCTGCAGCAGAGGCACCTGGCTGTTGAGACCCCAGCAGCACGCAGGCCACTCAGCAAGGGCCTTTACTCAGAAGAGGAGGAGAGGCTAAGTGGAAGCCTGGCCCTCCTCTGCAGTAGTGGGTGAAGCTGCGGAAGAGGCGTCACAAAACAACAACAGCAAACAGTAACCATACTTAGAAGTAAGGAAAGAAAACCAAGCCAGCTCAAGAGCAGAGCAAGAGGTCACCGAGAGCCTCAAGTCGTTTCAGTGATGTGGTAGTGTGGGGTGAACACAATATCTGCCTCTGCTGGTATCTGCTTTTTTGTTTGCACATCTACTTCTCTGTAAGAGATACTCAGTGTCCTCATTTTCTATCTTCAAGAAAAGTCTAGATAATATGAGAGCTAAGTGTCACACAGATCTGCCACTGACAGGAAGTTCTTGGAGTCCTGGCTGAGCTGAGGGCATAATTACTCTGTGTTCTGTTTACTGGATTACTAACAATAAATTTTAACTTTCACAAACCTTGTAAAATATCAATTAAAAAAATTCACATCAAAGTCATACTTCTGTCTCTGTCATGGCATCAGCATCTGCCCTAAGCTTGTGTCTTAGCTATAAACTTCTGGTAGGGGATAGACATGCTAACCTCAGTTTTTATATCCCTAAATTGTATATTTTTCCTTCAAGTCACCTTCCCCTAGACAGCAGGTGCATTAATGGTTGTGCAACTTTGGGGAGTCCCTTTAGGGAATTTCCTGTTTTTCTTTTTACATTTCACACCCATTCCTTGCTCCCGCCGCTACCATCTGCTATCTTTTTTCTCCTGTTCAGCATTGGCTTCTTCACACCCCACTCCCACGCCCTCTTCCATTTCTCTCCGTCTGTCCAACAGCCCTCTAGTTAGATTGCTCTGATGCATGTGCATGGATCAAGAGAACTTTTTGCTAGCAATTCACCAAGCTCAAAGGAGGCACAGAATATGGCAAGCCTTGCACCCAGACCTCTGTGAGCTTAAGGTAGTGAGTGTGCTCTAGACAGTGGTGGTGCTGGTTTGGGGAGCAGCGTTTCTTAACCAGACTTAAATGTTTCTGCATCAACATGCAGAGCCCTACATTTCTGTGCGTGTGGTTAAGTGTATGGGGAAGTAAAAATTATACCAGGTTAAGTTCAGTTGCTCTGCTGTTTTTACAACCATAAAAGAAAAGATACTTGTCTTGAAATTAAACTACAAATTTAAGTGTGGTTTTTTAATGCCATCCACTGAGTGATATACTGCCTAACAATGGCACTTCCCATTGCTGAATGCTGTTTACTAAGTTATGTACTGCCTGGCAATGGTACTTCCCATTGGTGAATGCCATTTACTAAGCTATGTACTTCCTAGCAATGGCACTTCCCATTGGTAAATACCATCGACTAAACAATGTACTGCCTGGCAGTGACACTACCCATTTCAATTAACATGAAAATCCAGTCCTAAAGATCTGTAGGTGCTTTTAGCCACCAGCCTGAGGGCTGCATACACATGGCCAGGGATAGCTCTGATACAAGCAAGCAGAGAATTGCATACTTTTACTTAAACCATTATGAGATGGGAAGGGGCTAACTTGATTATGTAGTTCACAGACATGGACTTTGTAGATGATAGTGTTATTTCAAAGTGTCAAAAGGTTAGACATATGTAGTAGCACATTAGTTAAATCCTCTGTTACAAAGTAGCAAGGTAACTCATTGAGCTTAACTATGTGAAATATTTGCATGCTATAACATTCTAAATTGGAATATTGATAAAAACATGTACCATTTATATGCTAGGCATATCATCTGCCGGGACTGAACCCTGCAGTATGAGTCTGCACATCTAGTTTTCATCTCAGTGCTTCGTTATTGTTCCACTTCAGCTCTTTTCAGGTGCTCTTAAAGCTAACGTAATTAATGCTCTGATCATTTTTGCTGTGCAGCTATTTGTATCAGGGTCTTCTTATGTAGTACAGACTGGCCTTGAACTCAGTCCTCCTGCCGTAGCCTGCCAAGTTCTGGGATGATAGGCATGCTTCACCACACCCAACCACACACCAACATGTTACTGCATGTTTTTTTTTTTTTTTTTTTGAGGTTTCTCTGTGTAGCCCTAGCTGTCACGGGCTTTGTAGACCAGGCTGGCCGCCAGTTCACAGAGATCCACCTGCCTCTGCCTCCCAGAGAGCTGTGATTACAGGCATGTGCCACTGTGCCCAGATAACTCTGAGCATTTTTTTCAAAGTAATTACTGACATTACAGTTATTCCAAGTAAAAAAGTAGAACACACAAAACTGCCACCAATGCCCCTATGTTAAATGAGAAATCCTTCACTCTTAATGGAAGTGAGTTCCTTGATTTGTAGTCAGGGTTCCTCTTCCTGTGTCCCTCCATCACAGCATGAACTCACTTGTATTTAGAGAAGGGCTTGAAGTGAGAGACTTGGGGTGCAGGCACTGCGGGTGTAGCTGCCATTTATTTACACACAAATACACTTCAGTTTTAAAATGCTGTTGTCTGTTATAGGACATGGATGCTGCAGAGAAGTCATTACAGACCAGGCTCACCCCACATCCGCAGCCTGCTGTGCTTTCTCTTGAGGTAAGACCCTGTTAACTGTAACAACTCCTAAATTCCCTGCAAGTTAAACGAGGGCTTCCCAGCTGTATTGCCCAGGTTGACTTAGTAAAATAAGCAAGAAGGGTTTGGTTAATCTTTTTATAGCCACAGTACAATGTTTTATATGTAGCTAGTAATTAAGGCATAGCATGATGAAAAAAAATACATAATTGAAACTGATATTTTTTTTTTAAATCTACATCGAGTTTGCACAAGTACATGTATAAGTGCACATGCATGCCCACATGCTGTGGTACATATGTCAAGGTCAGAAGATAACCTGCAAGAGTTGTTTTTCTCCTTCCGTTATGTGGATTATAGAGATCAAACTCAGGTCATCAGGCTCAGTAGCAAGTGTCTTTACCTGCTAGCCAACCTAGTTCTCTAATGGAATGAGTTGTTTTAACTTTTGAAATACTCATTTATGCATAGAGATCATATCTATCTCTATCCTGTGCTTTTCCTCCCCTCTTTAAAAGTAACCTGTTGAGTCCAGTTAGAGCTGCCGTATGTAGATGGATGTGAGGGATCCTTTGCAGCATGGCAAGCCTACCAGTTACCACACCCTCAACAAGGAACAAGTTTCCCTCCCCAGCAACTGCCCCTGGCCAGTAGTTTTTTGGTATGCTATGGGGCCTGGAGATGATCTACCCCATCTCTGCTGGGGTTTTGCCCAGTTTGCTCTTGTGTAGGTAACCACAGCAACTGTGAGTTCATGCCTGTTGTAGTCATGTCATGTCCACAGCATTTCACAGCAGTCATTGCCATCCTCTGACTTCCACATTCTTTCTCCCTCCTCTTCAAATTGCCCTGCAGAAGTAAACAGTGTCACTCCCAGAATACGTAAGCTTTTAACAGAAAATTGGTTAGCTTTCAATGAGTTATTGGTCAAGAAGCCTGAGAGGATTCCAAGACAGCAAAGCCTATTGCTATTGCCATTACACTTGGTTACCTACTATAAATGCATGGTAAGACTCTATGCTGAAGACTCTGTACATTTGGCTTCCAGACATAGAGAAGTGAATTTCTAACCAACAGGAAACTTCTTCTCTGCTGACCATGTTTCATGGTGTCTAGAGGTGCTGTGTCAGCTGCTGGGACAGAAAATACATCAATGGTCTTACCTAGTATTGAACCCTACATGCTGCACTACCAAACTGCCAGGCAAGATATTGCCTGCTGCAATAGTTTCACAACTGTTAAGGGGGTAACTAAATGCTTTCTGATTGGATTTGAAGCCTGGTCCACAGGATGGAACTTCTTGCTTGATACTGGAATCCTAGTTGAAAGTCCATGTCTATGGAGGTCGTAGGCCCTAGAGTATTGTTATTTTCCTAAGTGGACATGCTGTCAGATTGCCTTCCAAATATTTATGCGTATACCCATAGACCTTGGCTGCTGTCATCCAGGTCAGAGAAACATTTTTCTGCAGTGGGCAGCAGTCAGTGCAGTGTAGAACTGGTCCCAGTGCTGAGAAGAGACTTGGTGCTCATCCCTAAATAGTACATCAGTATTAACCAAGGCTCATGGAGCATAAAACAGAAATGTTATGAAAACATCTTGTCTTTCCCAGTCGTGGTGGTGCATGCCTTTAATCCCAGCACAGGTGGATCTCTGAGTTTGAGGCCAGCCTGATCTATAGGCTGAGTTCCAGGACAGCCAGGGCTACACAGAGAAATCCTGTATCAAAAAACAAAACAACAACAACAAAAATAAAACAACAACAACAACAAAAACCTGTCTTCTCACTCTTGTCACATTGAAGCAACTGCTCTGATGAACCATAACAGACATAGGTTGTGACTTTCAAGTGACAGTGTGCTCAACCAAAGAGTGCTTGTTGGAAATGTAAGGAGGCACAACTGAGTTCCTTGGCTGGGATGTGGCCAAAGTCATTCAGATGCATATTACCAGTATATATAGTAGAGGGCTGAGGCAGGAAACTGCTGTGAGTCTACACAGTGAGAGAATTAAAAAAGGAAGATTAAAAAAAGGAAGGAATAAATGTCTACCACTGTGCTTACCACACAATACAAACACTTCTATTAACTCTGCTTTTCAAAAGCAGATTGGGAAAATGGTTAGCAAAACTGAGCCATATTTGGTATATGGATGTGTTTGTGGTGGATGGGAATTCACTACATATAAAATAGTTTCATATTCTACCTCTAATGAGCTTTCTCAGATGTAATTTTCCTTTTTGTCCAACTGGGGATAAGAATAGACTCAAAAGTAGAGGCTGAGAATCTGCCCTTCAATTTTCTGTGTCATTTAGGGTAATAAGAAAGAGCAGTGATCAAATGCAGAAAAAACTCTGGCACAAAGTTATGCATTGGCTATGTCCTCCTTTGTTGAATTCACCAATGCCTTATTTTAGCACATACAGGGCCCACACAATAGTGGTTAATTCAGCCGTGAATGGCACAGAACCTCCCTCCCCCATCTCTGGCCTTGGATGGTATTCTGAGCTACTCTGGCACAGCAGGGTAACCTTTATCTTAAATATGTCAAGCTGTTTCTCAGACCACATGCACAGATGTATAGATATTTAGTCTCTCACACCATCATCAAACAGCAGAACCACTGTAGGTTTGTCATGCTCAGAGTGAAAATTATATGTTCAGTGCTGAATTACCCCCCAAAATACTGATAGTGTGGATCCAATAGAAAATGCCATCATGCGACATAAACTTGGGCCTCCTTAGAGGTCCCTCCAAGGCCATCAAAGCTCCTCCACACGGTGCAGTAATACTGTAGATGTCTGCAGCATAGACCACAGCAGACAGACATAATACAGCATCTCAACTTGTAAACCGTTTCCACCAAAATGGCTATGCTGTGTTAGTATTTTTTTCTCTCGTTAGAGAGGTCTAGAGAGTGGGAGAGATGGCTCAGCAGGTAAGAGCACTTGCTGCATAAGTCCGAAGACCTGAGCTTGGATCCCAGCACCCACTAAAAAAGCCAGCTGTGGCCTGCATGCCTGTGACTCTGGCACTGTGGAGCAAGGAATAGGATGATCACCACTGGGTTTGCTGGCTGCCAGACTCACTTCAGGATCAGACAGTGAGAGACAGGGCATCCCAGTGTCTTTGTTTCCATGGGCATGGGTGCACATACACCACACACGTACACCACATTTGTACACATAGACCACACACATACACCACATTTATACACATATACACAAATGTAAGAAAATTGACAGTTTGTCGTGTTAAGAATTTTTTTTAAAAGACAGGTGGATATATACCATCCCACACACCTGAGTAGCCGGCTTAGGATCCTTTTACATCTTAGTTACATTCCTCTTCTTGGGAATAGGTCACATCGTCTCCTGTTAATTCTGAGGAAATTGTTTGTGTATAATCTTTTGTGGTCATTTCAATATGTATAATCCAAGTTATGGGATCTATAATAGTAGACAAAAATATTTAATAACAGGCACCATAAATGGCAGCACTGTTAATAATCACATGACTGGCCACAAGAGGGCGTATAAAATCACAATAAAATTTAAAACCTTAATTCTGCCAGGCTGTGGTTTGTTGAGAAATTTAAAAATTAACACTAGTATGTAGCCAGCTTTTTTTCCCCTCTAAAATTAGCATAAAGTATTCCACAGAGGAAGTACACTCTACATCTATGTGTGTGAGAGTGTACACTCACACACTGAAGATAATAAACAGTCAGACTATTATGAAGAGCCAAGTTCAGCTGCTTGATATGCTTTCTTTCTGTGTTGTTTTTTCCAGGCTCGTTACTGGGCATCAGTAGAAGAACATGTCCCCAGTTGGGAACAGTTCCTTTTAGGAAGAGCACAGAATCCGATTGGTGGTGAAAAGCAAAGTGAGGCAGAAAACACCCTTCAAAATAAGGCGAGCTGATAACTTCTTCACATGCTACTCAAAAAAGTGTATTTATAAAACTATGTAAGTCATGACAGGAATTCTAGGGAATGGGTGTGCTTTCTAGTGTTTCGTTGCTTCCTCTGTGGAATATCAGTATAAGAGTCCACTGAAAAGGCTCCGGTTAGACTCTTGCCTGGTTATAGATTTGCCAATGAAAGTGTTAAAACTAATGCTCAGACAGAGTGTCTGTTAATGATGGTGCTAAATAAGTGCTGTGTGTGTTTGAAACCTTCACCCTTGTTCTCATCTAAACAGGTTAGCTCCAGCTAGTGTGGATGCTTTCTATTATTTACTACCGGAACAGCAACAAGACGCTGCTGGAAAGTCTGCCATGCTTAGCTGCTCTCATCCAATACTAGTCATATGGAGTCATAAGACTGTGTGCCTCAGACAGACTTTTCTGAGTCCTTAACTATTAAAGCATTCAATATGTGGCCAGTTTCAGGAAGACTCGGAATGGTTTGAGAAAGAATGATGAGAGCTGGGAACGGTTTCTGCATTCTGACTGATTTATTTGAGGATTACCAACATTGTGAAAACAAATAATGCCTTCCTCAATGTTATCCTTCAACTTGACCTCTCCTTTCTACTCTGTAAAACTTACAAGTAAAGTAAATAAACTCCCAGAGCTGTGGGCCACAGCCCTCAACAGAACTGCTGTGCGTGGGTCACTACTCTTGCACTGCGTGGGTATAGAGCACTTTCCTCACTGTGGCCCGGTGTCTGCTGAGGAGTGTGCACCGTTCTGCATCACAGACTTGTGGTTTTATCCTGCTAGCTGAAAGTTCTTTTTCCTTCTGTGCTTTGTGTTGCCTTTAAGACAGTCTCACTCTATAGCCCAAGGTAGGCTTGAAATCACAGCAATCCTTCTGCTTCCACCTCTGAGTACTGGGATTACAGGTATGAGTCCCTATGCCCAGGTCATTTGTATTTTTAAAAGAAGACACCGACACCGGGGTAAGTTAAAACACACATAAGCCCTCACAACAACAACAACAAGAAGCTAGTAAAGCATCCATTGTGCAACACGTTCCTGTTGCCTGCCATCTTGGAAATGTCCTGTTGAGTGGGTGTTGGTGTGGGTAACAATAACATTGTTTCCATAATATGTGCTGGCAGGTTAGCACACTTCTCTGCAGTGCTAACAGTTGTAACTAGGGAATAAACAGCACAGGGTGTCAGTCCGATGACAATTTCATCCATAGTGTCACAATACAAAATGTCACAAAATATTAGAGCTGTTACATAGCTATACAAAGTACCGGCTTAGCAGCTGAAGGCATCTTTAAGAGAGGAGACAGAGAATGGAGGAAATAGGAGCACTGACTTAGCGGCCAGAACAATTTTATACATTCTCAAGACTGTCAGGAAAACAAATTGGTAATTTTTTCTGTTACATTACAGTTTGGGCTCCAGCCATCCAGTTGATTTAGCAGGAAAATGCAGGTTTCTTAGCAGCTCCAAATTGGTAAACAGATTTAGATGTAGAAAGGAACATGAGGAAGGGTTTGTTTTTTTTTAAACATCTAGTCTCCCAGCATATGCACATAAGAAGGTGAATGAAGCAACGTGAAACTTATTTCTCTTTAGTCAAGTGAAAAAAAGGCTAAACATTTGTTAGCTAGTAAAATATTGTGTCAAGTAAGTAGGAACATTCCAAAATTAAACAGTGGTTGATGCGTTAACGTCCTCAAATATTTGAGCGTACACTTCCTTTGAGATCTGTAAATTAAATCACCAGTAGGTTGAATTAAAATACAGAATGAATGGCAATGTAACCCTCTCAGGAAAGGCTTTGTGTGTTTGTTTCTCCCGTACACTGATTGACTTGCTAGTTTGGTTTGGATCTATTTTTTTAAGGTGTAATCTAGTAAGCCTTACCCAATTTAGGGTAGAGAAGGTATTTAAAGGCTGCAGCTGAACCATTTTCCCATTTTGGTTAATACTTCACAAATTCCCAGAGATGACTTTCTTCTTGGCCTCTGCAGAGCTACCCCACCCCATCCTGCCTTGTAGACTGTAACAGATTGCGCCACATGGTGTCTGTTAAAAAAAAAAAAAAAGAAGAAGAAGAAGAAGAAGAAGAAGAAGAAGAAGAAAGAAAAAGTCCCATGGGCTCTGGATATCCCATTAAAGGGCTTTATATTTGTCATGGCAAATTAGCCTAACACAGGAATTTCAAAGCATTGATTTA
Source organism: Psammomys obesus (assembly GCF_907164565.1). NCBI lineage: Eukaryota > Metazoa > Chordata > Mammalia > Rodentia > Muridae > Psammomys > Psammomys obesus. The sequence continues at coordinate 4,267,385 of NW_026585742.1, forward strand.
TGGAAGGAAGGAAGATATGCTACATAGAAAGTCTATCTTTTTCTACAACTAGGAATTGGGATAAGGAACGAGGAAACATCTACTCCTAACTTTTTCCCCCAATCAGTATTTTTTAGATTTTTAATTATTTTTAATTATGTGTGTGTTGGGGGTGTGCATGTATAGAGGTACTAAGAAGATCAGAACTAGAGGTACAAGAAGCCGTGAGCTGCCCCACGGCAGTGCTGGGAACAGAACTCTGGTCCTCTGCAAGAACAGCAAGCTTCTAAACTGCTGAGGCATGTCTCAACCAACCAAATCACAAATCTTAATCACAACAAAATTCTCCACGAGCATAATATACTGGATTTGTTTTTTTGTTGTTGTTTTGGTTTTTATTTTTATTTTTTGAACAATAGCCTTCGAAGGGAAGCCTTTTTTTTTTTTTTTTTTTTTTTTTTTTAAGATCAAAAGATTTTCTTCCAAAGCCTTTCTGGGCTTGATTGAAGCATAAATATTCAGAGCTCACTTTCTGCTGGAACATTTCTGATTATGAAATTATCAAACTATAATATGCTAAAATAAGAAGGAACTGTAGTTTTCCTCATACTTAAAAATGGGGCTTGAGAGATGGCTCAGCAGTGAAGAGCACGTGTTGCTCTTGCAGAGGACCTGGTTTTGGTTCCCAGCATCCATAGAGTGGATGCTACTATCTATGACTCTAGTTTCAGGGGATCCGATGCCCTGTTCGGACCTCTACACCAAGCTATACACGTGGTGCACAGACTTGTATGCAGACAAAACACCCATACATACAAAATACATAAATGAATCTAGAAGAAAACTCCTGGGTTATCAATATCAAGGAAAAAGCCTTTAACTGTGGAGCCCTCTAAAGAGAGCACTGGGTGGAGGTGGAGTCTGCTCTCCGTGCCACCACCGACCAGCAGGAGTGCTTCGGCTCGTCGGCCTGTGGAACAGCAGCTTGCCTTTGCTTACAGCTTTGACCCCTGCCTCACTCTTCTGATCCATTAGAATAAAAAACGTGAGCAGGGGAGTATATTTATGTTTGGATAAAATTTAAACTTGTATTTTCTCACTTCTCATGTGGCTGGAGCTGTGTGTGTATAAGTTATCGACTTCAGAAGAAAGGACCAGACATGGAAATCTGTGTGACACACATTCCAATACATCAGACTTAACGTAGAAGACCATGAGGCTGGCTTCTTTACAAAACAGATTCTTCCATTTCCTTCCCTGCTATATTAATTTACTTCAAGTCAATTCTTACCTCTTTGTCCTTTCAAAAAAGTGTTTTACTTAAAACAAAACCAGTCTACCCCACCAATTTTTTTCAGTCCACCCAACCAATTTCTCCTACTTTTGAAGAATTGCCCAAACAAAGTAGTTTTTAAACATTTTCTGGTAGTCATCTGCACTTCTTTCATTGGGGTCTTGAGATACCTAAGAGTTGCAGGTCTTCAGAGTAGGTACTAACCCAGTGGTGTGGAAGAGAAACAGAAACATAAGAGAGGAGACCATTTTTGAGAAAGCTTCAGACTGGAATGAGAGGGCTCCACTCCCCCTCCCCCTGCCGGGTATTGTTTGTTTCCCTTATAGTTTAGAAGTTAATTTGTCTACGTAGGAAATTGAATCCCTCGTTGCTAATGAAGAGTTTATGAGACAAACGTGCAGACATGTCAACCTCTGGCAATTTAGGAGAAGGTTGATGTGGAAAATTGACAGCTGTGCTTTGTGAGGCCTTTCTCTAATGGAACTGAATTATATCCTCACCAAAACCCAAGAAAAGGAAAAGAGTTCCCTTAAAGCCAGGGGCTAAAAATACTTCCGGACATCATCTAATCATATAGAGTTGAGTTTCCTGCTTCCTCTTAAGTTACAGTGATGAGAGGCTCTTGCAATTCTGGAAATTCAAATTCGCCTATCAGACAAAGGCAGACATGGAACTTCTGTGAAGGTATTAATAGCATGGAGCTTAACTGCAGTGAAAATCAACTGTGGGACTGAGAGAAAATCCTAAAATACACCTATCTTAGGAAGCGGCAACTTAACGCTTCTGTCTTAGAATAGGGATCACTTAACCTCTACTCTCAGCTTCAACGTGTTTGTCATTGTTCCTCCTTTCATCTTGGTTTTCAATGTAGAACATTTTCTCATGTTTTACACAACATGAAATACAGGTAGGGGAGGAGGACTCCCCCTTTCAGTGGACCAGGGGAAGGAGATGGGGGAAAAGAGGGAGGGAGGGTGGGGCCAAGAAGAGATGAGGGAGGGGGCTACAATAGGGATATAAAGTGAATAAATTGTAAATAATAATAATAATAATAAAGTAAAATTTAAAAAACTACTTGTCAAAAAAGAAAAAGAAAAATACAGCCAAATGTGAAGTTAAAAAAAAAAAAAGATTCTAACTTGTCTTTTGTTTAGGATATCTCTATTTTATCTGGCCTCCCAATATTATGTCATTATTTTTCGTATCTGATTCCACTTATTTAGAAAGTCTGTAACATATTTTTGAACTGGAATGCACTATTGCAGGCAAACAAATACAAAGATGCAAATGGGGGAGAGAGGAGAAAGAAAAGGCAAAATCAAGAGCCCTTTAAAATGTTAACTTCATTTGTAACAACCAAATACACATAAGCCAGGTTCCTGCCTTCTAGAGTTAAGAGTGGGGAGGCATTGCTCAACAAGGTTTCAGTGAACAATGGCCCACATCTATGTTTACTAGTCCTCATTGCCTCATTTGCTTATGAATCAGATTCATCCCATCTTTTGTTGATCATGGCCACAGGCTACACTACACTACACTACCACATAGCCTAGAGGGAAGGAGGCTAAGCCATCTAGGTGTGTTCAGGTGCGCTCCACAAACTCTCACAGCGAAATAGTCTAATAGAGCACAATCACTGGGCAACGTGGAGCTGTTTAACCAATCCTGCTTTTAAGAGGCTGGTGTCGTAGATATGCCTAAAGACTCCTTAAAAATCCCTTTGCCCAGGTCTGCCACCACCAACTCCTTGGTGAGCTAAGTTAGAGCCACAGTGTCCAGCAGAGCTTTCTACAGTGCTAAGAATGCTAAACTCGGCCCTGGACACTATCCCAGCACCTGCACGGATGTGGATTCGAGCACTGGAAATAAATCTAGTCAATTTGACTTTCAACTGTTATTTTAAGTATAGTTAGTGCAAATTAGGTTCATTAATCTACTTTTTCAACTAAATTTTCTGAAACCACTACTAATGAAAAGTTGGATTTTGATGGACATCTGCTACAAGTATAAGATACACACTGAATTTCAAAGGCAGTATAAGCATGATAATGTGGCTGGTTAATTTTTGTATTGATTGCATATTGAAATATTTCTAATGGAACAAATAAGCATAATATTACCTTTAAAATTTTTTTATCAAGTATCTGCTAAAAAATTCAAATGTTTACATCTGACTCACATATCTCACTGAACACCATTAAAACTAGAATTTCCTAAGTGCTTTTGCAATTCTGAGTCTATAACTTTAATTATTAAATCACTTTATTATGTAATTATAAAGCCAATAATTGATAAATTTGTGAAACTGGACAGATATTTGAGATTTTCAAACTTCACTTCCAAAAGATGGAAAGGAAGAAATGAGAATAGCTAATGGGTAGTAGTTTTATTTTTGGTATTTTATTTTTGTTGGGTTTGGTTTTTGAGAAAAAGAATCTCCTTTGTCCCAAACTGGCTTCCAACTTGCCGAGTAGCCGAGGATGACCTTGAACTTCTGGTTCTCGTCTGTAGATCTTCTAAGTGCTGGGATTACAGACATGCACCACAGCACCCAGTTTATGTGGGCTTGTGATCAAACGGGCTTTGTGCGTGCTAGACTATTCTGAGTGACATTCCCAGCCTGTTTAGTGGGTCTTTCTAAGAATTATTGAGTCTTTAGAGTTACACTCAGACCTGCGTTTATTTTTAGAATCGCAAGTCCAAGCTCAATGCCTAGAAGGCATCATCTGCTCAGTAAACATTTGTGATGAATAGCAGCAATTCAAGCAGTCTATTGTTTTAATAAACTCCATACCATGCTGGCATTCAACAAGTGATCACCCTCCTGCCTCTGGCCTCACAAGTGCACGGAAAACAAGCACGTGCTATCATGCCCCTCTTGACATTAGGTAAGAGCAGTCATTGAAAAGATGACACAGCAGGTGGGTGCAAACATGTAAAATATTTAGGTGTTTGCCTAATACACACAAGATAAGAAGCTGGGGGTAAAATCAAAGGGTTGCTTTTCCTCAAAGAACCTTGGAACCCTCCGAGGGTAAGGCTAGTGCTTGCCGGTAGTAAAGCATCTTCCACAGTAGGTGCACACTGTGGCGTTTAGCTTGTTTTGCTTTCTGGGGTGCCGGGGACTAAACCCAGAGCCTCACACCTGCTAGACAAGTGCTGATGAGCCCTAGATAAAAGTAAGCGAAGAATAGACGGTTATATGGAAGCAGTGTGACAGTAGTGACTGTGGAAGTCACACCGGTGGGTCCTTTCTTCTCCTGGGACATCGGGGTCCTTGGCTTTACTTCTCTCCTGCTCCCACCATCATACCCCAGAGCAACCAGAGAGAAGCAATTACTACTTACAACAGGTTGAAAGGAAACACAGCTTTCACAAAGCCCGGTGAGGACAATCAATATCCTTCCTCTCCCCGCCCCAACGTGTGCATATGATATGTGTAGATGGTATGTGCATGTGAGTGTACAGGTCTTCCTCTGTCACTCTCTCTCATTGAACCAGAGATTTGCTGTTTTGGTGGGCTGCCTGGATCCACCCATTTGTCCTGCCATCAATGCTGAGGTCACAGTCATGCATAGCCATGCAGGGCTTTTCACTTGAGTGCTGGGGATTCAAACTCAGGCTCTCATGCTCACAGGACAAGAGCTCTTACCCACTGAGCCATCTCCCCAGCACCAGCTGCCTGCCTGTGCCCCACCCCTCCCATTTAAGAAACACACCGAGTCCTTAGACTGCCCTGCAGCTACTGTCAATACAATGTCATGAAAAGTGATGCTTTGCGCATTAAGGGGGTGAATGATCACTCATCTAATAGACCTTATGTGTTCCATGTGCTCCGTGTTTGTCAAATTCAGAAACTGTTCCTGCCACATCCTTAGGAATTATGAGTGGGGATAAACAATATGCTTGCCTCACATGGACACTCAGCCACAAATACAAATAAAACATAGCATCAAAGCAATCAGCCCCCTAACACCCCCCCACACACACACACACACAAAGTTAGAGTGAAAAAGCCAGGCATGGTAAGGCACACCTTAATCCTAGCATGAGGCTGAGGCAGGGGGATCTGAAATTTAAGCCTAACCTGGACTTTATAATGAGGTAGAGTATTTGGCATTCATATTTTGATGAAGGGAAGGTAGGCAGACAGGCCAGCAAAATCAACCTGGGAAAGGAGTTTTAGTGGGTTGGGGAACTAAATAAGTTGAAAAAGAGAGCACAAAAACAAAACAAAACAAAACATTTATGAAATGAGAAGAGTAAAAAGCAGTCAAGAGCCTTCCAGTTCCAAAATGGCTGATCAGCAACACTGGCATTACTCCTCTGTCCCTAACCCTAACAACAGAGACTCTACTTCTTTCTGTCTCTTTCTGTCTTCACTGACATGTTCCAATGGAGGCCACTCACCTGCCATCTAACTAATTACAATATCTATCGTAACCACTCATTTTTCTCAGTCCTCAGCAGCATTTTACAGCCACAGTTTCCTCGTTGAGCCTCCTTCCCTGGCTTCTAGAACCTGGACAGTTCCTCAGCCTAATGCCTCCTCACTTGGTAGCTAGCTCAGCTTTTGGCCCCTTCTACCTCATGTCTTCAGTAATGCCACCTAGTTGTAGTCTCACCTAGCTGTGGAGGGGAACTCCTGCCCAGAATTACCTGACCTTTCATTTTCCCCGTGAGGTCAATGTCTATTTAACTCATAGTAACCTGATAAACACCTCAACCCTTAACGTCACCCCCCTTAACCCTGACTTCTTGTAGTCTTCTCTGACGGGATCTTCCTCAAATCTTTCCTCACTTCCACCACATATACATAATCATCAGCAAGTGGGGCTGATGTGGGGCTGGCTTCATCTCCAGAAACATCACAATGACTGTCCTCACTGGCGCCATCGCATTGACCCGTGCAAGTTGACACTACTGAGTTGCCTTGCTGACAGAGAACTACAGTCATTTAGACAATGCTCTCCTACCGCGAAGCCCCACTGCTCCCCACTACCCTTAAGATAAAGTCTTTATCGTTTTCTAGGGCTTTGAAGTAGGCCCTGGTGACCCTTACGGCATTATTTTCCACCACGCTGCCCCGTGACCGCTGAGCTCCAGCTGCAGCTGCCTTCTTCCCATAATCTGTCTTCCCCCTCACCTTGGCACTGTCGTGTGTGCCAGTTCACCTGACAGGAAGCTTTGCTCTCTGACACTTTATGCAGGCCTCCCTCAAATCTCACCTGGTAGTGCAGGTCTTTCCTGATAGGACCCTCTGAAGGAAAGCCCCCCACACTTAGATCTTCTACAATGCTAGCATCGTCCCTGTACGGTGGCATAGTACATGGCATGGTAGTGAGTGCCCATTTTAGACCGCATTGACTACTTCTCCCTCTGAATCACAAGGACCAGGATAAGGAAGACTGTTATGTTATCAGCCCTTCCACTGTCTAGCACACTAAGGGCACTCACTAACTATATTTTAAGTAAATTACACAGGTGAAAAAGCATGAGGAGAAATATCAGAGACCCAAAAGGAGAGATAACCACAAAGCCACAGAAGTGGTCCAGCACCAAGCAAGAAGGAGGAGAGCTGAACCCAAAATAGAGATCAGCAGAAGCTGGTGAGATGGCTCCATCCGTAAAATGCTTGCTGTACCACCACTGAGGTCCTGAGTTTGATTCCCACCACAGAAATAAAACTTCAGGTGAGGTGATGTTTGCTAGTAAGTGCCAGCACTGCTGTGGTGAGGGACAGGTGGATCCCTGGCCTTGCTGGCTATCGAGCCTAGCCTACTTGGTGAGTTCGAAGCTATGGAGAGACCATATCTCAAGGAACAAGGAAGACAGCTGTCAAAGAATGAGACCCAAGGTTGTCCTCTGGCCTGCAAGAACATAACCAGTTGTACCCAGTCAACATAAAAGGATGCTACAGCTTAGAAACATCCAGGAAGGTGAAAACAGGCTCCAGATATTATTTTCCTCATCAGTTCTGGAAAGATGAACAGTGTGATATTATCAAGCATTGCTCAATAGACTGGGGAATGCCCTCTCCTGGTCTCCTGGAACAAATCCATGGCGGTCCCACCCTTTGCAGGCTAACCAGGGAGCACGGCAGTTCCCAGTCACCTGTAGCTCTAGCTTCACAAGTTCAGTCGACAACACTCAAGAGCTTTTACATGAAAAGCCCCAGCACATCGCTTCTCAACCTGGGGGTTGCAACCCTGTGGAGGTTGAACAGCCCGTTCACAAGGGGCGCCTAAGACCATCAGAAAACACAGCTATTTACATTGTGATTCATAACAGTAGCAAAATGATACTAATGAAGTAACAATAAAAAAAAGTTTTATGGTTGGGGGCCACCACAATATGAGGGACCGTATTAAAGGGTCGCACATTGGGACCACTGTTCTAGAAGCAAACAATCCATAGTTGTAATGATATACTATTTTGAAGAGACTCCTGAAAGCTCTTACCACCTCACTCCATCCTGACTGAGATGTCAGTCATTCCCATGTCCAGAAGAGCCATAATTGTACATACCCCCTAGTAACCTATTTGGTTGTCAAACTTGCTGACATGATGCCTTAGAGCAAAACATGGTTAGCTTGCCTATGCCATGTACCCCCTGATACCTCATGCGTGAAGTGGGACATCTCACTTCATCTGAAGTGGGAAGACAGTACAAACACATTCACGTGTTACAGCTTTATTATAGCCCATTATATTTTATTTTATTATTAAATTTTGTTGTCAGCCTGATTTTGTCTAATTTATGAATTACACTGTATTAATGTATGAGAAGACACATGTGTGTATATATGTACATGTATATGTATACATAGGGAGAACTTAGAATTGTATACAGACATCCCCTGGGAAAATGTGCCTCTGTAATAAGAAGGGATTGCTATGTGTGTACAAAATGCAGGAGGTATTTTCACTGTGGCCCAAAATTGCCAAAATTAGCCTAAGGAAATTTAACAGATGATTGTCTGGGCGTGTACAAGAATGTGTGCAGAAGCTTGATGCATAATACTTAAGAAATATGAGGGGCTGGAGAGATGGCTCAGAGGTTAAGAGCACTGGCTGCTCTTCCAAAGGTCCTGAGTTCAATTCGCAGCAACCACATGGTGGCTCACAACCATCTATTACAAGATCTGGTGCCTCTTCTGGCATGCAGGTGTGCAGAACATTGTGTACATAAAAAAAAAAAGGAAAGAAATATGAACTTGGAAATTCCCTGTAGGAAGAATGGGTAAAGCCTTCGTTTAGCCACACAATGAGACGCTATATAACACTTAATAGTTACAAAGCACTTTGAATAATAATTATCTGCATGTGATAATATGTGCTCTCTCCAAGACACAGTTCTAACTGACAAAGTTTGCAGATTTAATAAATCATTTCTACCAAGTATGTGTGTAGGTGTGCATGTTTTCACACGTATTGTGTTACTACAGTATCTTTGAAGGTATGAATATACACTTGGAAGCTAGAGGACACGGAAGTAGGTAGGCTGTCAAGAGAGAACTCATCTTTATTTCCAATCCTAATATTTTACATGGATACATCAGGCTCATATGCGGTTTTTGTTTTCTTAGAATATAAGAAGATCAGTTGAGAGATCTAAGATGAGACTTTTATTCAGAACAGAGCTTACAGCAAGAAAGCATGAATCTAGCTAGCATATTTAAAGAGCAGATCAATCTATACCACCAGAGGGTAAGGATTATTGTGAGAGTGGTGGCAATGGAAACTGGACATGCTCCTGGACTGGACTGTGGCTGGCCAGTACGCCAGGCTAAGCTTCATAGACATTATCCAAGATTCCATACATTCATCAAACACTGGAGCAAGTCTTCAGTTTGAGAGCTGGGGGAAAGTTCTCAATTGCTGAGGAGTAATTTATATTTTTTATTCATGTCCCTTAGATCTTAAAAGTCCTTTAGAGCCTTGCAGAACAGTCTGCAAGCCACTGTGATGATTCATAAAAGTGGCTACAATAAAGAACAAAAACGATAATTAAAAAGATGTTTTTAGACTGGGCAGTACTCAGGGAGGGCAGGAGCTGGGGGGTCAGAGGCAGGCAGGATCTCTGTAAGTTTAAGGCCAGCCTGGTCTACAGAGCAAGTTCTAAGACAGCCAGGGCTACACAGAGAAACCCTGTCTCAAAAAAACAAAAACAAAAACAAGCACACAAACAAAAAGATGTTTTAGCATGCATTTTAACATTTTTTACATTGGGTGAGTAATCTCTCTCTCTCTCTCTCTCTCTCTCTCTCTCTCTCTCTCTCTCTCTCTCTGTGTGTGTGTGTGTGTGTGTGGACCGCCTCCACCATTTGGGCTTTGGGGATTGAACTCATATTGTTAGGCACAGCAGCAAGCACTCCTATTCATCGAATCATTTCACCAGCCCTTTATCATTTGCCGGCTGACCTCAAACTCATTATGTAACTAAGGATGGCCTGGAACTCCTAACCGTCCTATCCTGCTTCCAAAACGCTGAGAGCACAGCAGTGCTCCTACACCTGGCCCCCATTTTTGACTTGTCGTATATGAGAGCATTCAGCCAATCAATCATCTCATTCAGACAAACATTTGAGTTTAATCTGTATTAGATGCAGAGGCTACACTAGTAAGCAAAACCAGGTCCCTCCCTGAGAGAACTTCAGATCTTGGCAGAAAACATATTATGTGAGTTCCTGCATCAGAGGAGTATGAAAATGAAGCACTTATGTTGTACTGACTGTGGTGGTTTAGAAGTGTAGTGGTCATGTGACTTATGGAGGTCAAAGAAAGTTTTGCTGAAAAAAAGAACAGATTGAAATCTGGTTGTAGTGGTTCACACCTCCAATCCTAGCAGTTGGGAAGCTGAGGCAGAGGGATCACACCGAGTTCCAGGTCCACCTGTGGTATAATGTGAAATGCAATCTCCAAAAAAAAAAAAAAAAGGAGTTAAGGAAGAAGAGATTGAAAAGAAAAGGAAAATCCAGAACTGGCAGTGGAGGAGGAAATTATTTTTGACAATTGGAAGAGCAAATACAGAAAGCTTGTGCCTGGAAAGGTACAATACTAAGTTTTTGTTTTTTCTCTCTCTCTCTCTTTTTTTTTTTTTCAGGACTTGCAGACCTTTTATTTCCACCACTGAAAACACTCAGGCTCAACAGAATCAGTAAAAAAAAAACTAGATTTGCCCCCTTTTATTGAATTTTCTTATACAATGTATCCTGATTATAGTTTCCCCTCACTCTACTCCTCCCAGTTCCTCCCTACCTCCCCATCCCATCTAGTCCACTATCTTTCTGTCCTTTGTTAGAAAAGAACAGGCTTCTAAGAGATAACAGCAAAATAAAATATAATAAGATAAAACAAAAACCCATCATACCAAAGATGGACAAGGATGGACAAAGATGAACAGAAGGAAAAGAGCCCAAGAGAAGGCATAAAATTAAGAGACCCACTCATTCACACGCTCAGGAGCCACATGAAGATACTAAGCTGAAAGCCATAACATATATGCAGAGGACCTGGTACAGACCCACAAAAACTCTGTGTTTGCAGCTTCATCTTCTGTGACTTCATATTATCTTTGCTCAGTTGAGAGAGGAACTTGTTTTCCTGTTGTCCTCCATCTGCTCTGGCTCGTACAATCTTTCTACCTCCTCCTTTGCTCCCTGAGCTTTGAGGGGAGGGATTTGATAGAGATATCCCACTTAGAGCTTTGTATCCTAAGGTCTCCGTTTGTCTGTCTGTCTGTCTGTCTGTCTGTCCAGTTTCAGGCTATTAGGAATAAAACAGCAATAAAAATGGTTGAGCAAGTGTGTCCCTGGGGTACATACTGGATGTGGGATGGCTGGATCTTTGAGGTAGAATGATTGATTCCCACCTTTCTGAGGAACCACCACACTATTTCTACAGTGGCTGTACAAGTTGCCCTCCCACCAGCATTGAATGACTGTGCCCATTATTTCATATTCTACCCGGCATGAGCTGGCACTTGTATTACTGACCTTAGCCATTCTAACAGTTGTAAGTTGGAATATCAAAGTCTTTTGTTTGTTTGGTTGGTTTGGTTTGTTTTTTCCCCCATTTCTCTGATGGTTAAGGATACTGAACATTTCAACTGTTTCTCAACATTTGAGTTTTCTCTATTGAGAATTCTGTTTAGGGTTGTATCCCATTTTTTTTTCGTTGGATTATATGTGGGGTTTTTTTTTTGCTGATATTTAATTTCTTGAGTTCTTTATATATTTTGGACATTACTCCTCTATCATATGTGGAGTTGGTAAAAATATTTTCCCATTCTGTAGGCTGCCACTTTGTCTGATGAGTGTCCTTTGCCTTACAGAAGCTTTTCAGTTTCATGAGGTCTTGTTTATTAATTGTTGATCTTAGTGTCTGTGCCAATGGTGATCTGTTCAGAAAGTTTTCTCCTGTGCCAATGAGTTCAAAGCTATTCCTTACTTTCTCTTCTATCAGGTTCAGTGTATTTGGTTTTATGTTGAAGTCTTTGATCCGTTTGGACCAAAGGTAATAAGTATGCATCTATTTACATTCTTCTACTATGCAGACATCTAATCTGACCAGCATCATTTGTTGAAGATGTTGTCTTTTTTCCAGTTTGTGTGTCCGTAGGTGTGTGGATTTATGTCTTGGTCTTTAATTTAAGTCTATTGATCAATATGTCTGTTTTTGTGCAAACACAGTGCTGTTTTTATTACTATAGCTCTGTAGCACACCCAGAAGTCAGGGATAGTGATACCTTCAGCAGCTCTTTTAGTATTCTGGATTGTTTTAGCTATCCTGGGGCTTTTGTGATTTCATATGAAGCTGATAATGGTCCTATCAAGATCTATGAAGAATTGTGTTTGAATTTTGATTGGGATTACATTGAATCTGCTTTTGGTAGGATGGCCATTCTTTACTATGTAAAATTCAGGCTGCCACTTTGGGTTACCGATTTTTGTGAGTTAATTTTGTACCTACCTACTTTGCTGAAAGTGTATATCAGCTGTAGAAGTTCTCCTGTGGAATTTTTAAGTTCACATACGTGTACTATGATATCATCTTCAAGTAAAGATACTTTGATTTCTTCCTCTCTTAATTTGTATCCTCTTGCTTTCCTTCGATTGTTTTATTGCTTTGGCTAAGACTTTTAATATTGACTAGATAGGAAGATAGTGAACAACCTTGTCTTGTTCTTATTTTAGTGAACTTGCTTTGAGTTTTTCTTCATTTGATGTTGGCTGTAGGTTTGCTATAAACTGCCTTTATTAAGTTTATGTATGCCTCTTGTATCCCTGAGTTCTCCAGGACTTTTATCATGAAGGGGTATTGGATTTTGTCACAGGCCTTTTCTGCATCTAATAATATGATCATGTGGTTTTTATATTTCAGTTTGTTTTTATGTTTTTCATATATTGAACTATCCCTCAATCCCTGGGATGAAGCCTACTTGACCATGGTGGATGATCTTTTTGGTGTGTTCTTGGATTTAGTTTGCAAAGTATTATATTGAATACTTTTTCACCTATGTTCTAAGGGAAATTGGTCTGTAATTCTTTTTGTTGGGACTTTATGTGGTTTGGGTATCAGCTTAACTGTGGCCTCACAAAATTAACTTTCTATTTTGTGAAATAATTTGAGGAGCATTGGCAATGAGTCTTCTTGGAAAGTCAAGTAGAATTCTGCATTGAAACCTGGCCCTAGGCTTCTTTTGCTTGGGAGACTTTTAGTGTCTGCTTCTATATCACTAGGGGCTATAAGCCTATTTAAGTTGTTTGCTTGGTCTTGATAAGTGGTGTTTATGGAAAAATATCCATTTATTTTAGATTTGTCAAGTTGGTAGAGTATGTGTTTTTAAAGTATGAGCCTCTAGACGTTCTTGGTTTCTATTGTTATGTCTGCATTTTCATTTCTGATTTTGTCAATTTGGATCTTCTCTCGATGCTTTATAGCTAACATAGATAACAATTTCTCAATCTTATTTTCTCCAAGATCCAACTCGGTTTTACTGATTCTTTGTATTGTTTTCTTTGTTTCTATTTTGATTCAAGCGCTGAGCTTGACTATTTCTTGCCATCTACTCCTTCTGGATATAATTTCTTTTTTCTATTGTAGAGCTTTCAAGTGTACTGTTAAGTTGCTAGCATGAGATCTCTTCAGTTTTTGTTTATTTGTTTGTTGTGTAGACTTGCCTCTTAGAACTGCCTTCATTGTGTCCCATAAGCTTGGTTATGTTGTGTATGCATTTTCATTCTGTTCTAGAAATTCTTTAATTTTTTTTTTCTTAATTTCTGTGCTGACCCACTTTCGTTCAGTATAGAGTTATTCAGTTTCCAGGAGTTTGTTAGCTTTCTGTTGTTTCTGCTGTTGTTGATAACCAGCTTTATTCCTTGGTGGTCAGAAGGGATTTGGGGAGTTACTCAGTTTTCTCGTGTCTGTTGAGACTTGCTTTGTGTCTGAGTATGTTGTCAGTCTTGGAGAAAGTTCCATGAGGTGCTGAGAAGATGTATTCTTTTGTGTTTTTGAGTGAAATGGTCTATAGATATCTGTTGGGTCCATTTAGTTCATAACATCTGTTAGCTCCAGCATGTCTCTGTTTAGTTTTTATTTAGATGACCTATCTATTGGTGAGAGTGATGGATTAAAGGCTCCTACTATCAATGTGTGAGAGTCAATATGTGATTTAAGCTGTGATAGTGTTTCTTTTACAAAGTTGGTGTCCTTGTGTTTGGGGCATAGAGGATACAAATTGAAATATCCTCCTGGTGAGTTTTTCCTTTGATGAATATGTAGTGTCCTTTCCCATCTCTTTCTGATTCATTTTGATTTGAAGTCTATTTTATTAGATATTAAAATAGCTAGAACAGCTTGCTACTTAGGTCAATTTGCTTGGAAAATCTCTTTCTATCTTTTTACCCTAAGGTGAAATTTATCCTTGATGTTAAAGTGTGTTTTATGCAGGCAGCAAAAGGATGGGTCCTAGGAGCTCCCCAAGGACCAAATATATCTGGGCACAGGGTTTTTTTTTTTTTTTTTTCTGAGGCTGTTTCTCCAACCAAGGACTGTGAGTGGATATAACCTAGAACCCCTGCTCGGATGTAGCTCATGGCAGCTCAGTCTCCAAGTGGGTACCCTAGTAAGGGGAACAGGGACTGTTTTTGACATTAACTCAATGGCTGGCTCTTTAACCTCTCCCCTACCGAGGGAGGAGCAAACTTGCTAGGCCACAGAGGAGGACATTGCAGTCAGTCCTAAAGAGGCCTGATAAGTTAGGGTCAGATGGAAGGGGAGGAGGACCTCCCTTATCAGTCGATGTAGAGAAGGGCAGGGAGGAGATGAGGGAGGATGGGATTGGGAGGAAATGAAGGAGGGGGCTACAGCCGGGATTCAAAGTAAATAAACTTTAACTAATATAAAAAATAAAAATTTAATTAAAAAAAAGGATGGATCCTTATTTTCACATCCATTTTGTTGGTCTGTGCCTTTCTTATTAGGAAATTAAGACCACTGAGATGTATCAATGGCCAATGAGTATTGATTCCTGTGCTATTGTTGTTGTTGGTGGTGGTGGTACAATCTGTGGGATACACGGGAGGTAGAGCAAGAGGGAAGAGAAAGCTGTGGCAGGTGTTCTCTTGCAGATGGCGCTGGGTGAGACTGAGGGATTTAATCTGGAGGAACAGGGGGAGAGGCGGAGATCTATAGTCAGTCTTCCTGCTTCCCTGGCAGGAGTCTCAGTACCAAGTTTTCAGTGAATCTTTACAGTAATTGCAACATTCATGTAGTACCCAAAGAGTCTAGAAGAGGGTATTTGATCTGGAACTGGAGTTAGAGAAGACTCTAAACTGCCATGTGGGTGCTGGGAATAGAACCTAGATTGTCTGCAAGAGCAGCAAATACTCTTAACCATTGAACCTTCTTCCTAGCACTAATTATTTTTTTTTTACTTATATGAATGTGGTATGTGTGTTAATTCATGTCTCATCTGTGGGCATGACCTCAGGTAGGCCAGAAAGGGGGATTGGGATTCCCTGGAGCTGGAGTTATGAGCAGCTGTGAGCTGCTCAGCATGGGCGGGTGATGAGTTCAATTCCTCAGCACCACAGCAAAAGCTAACATGGCTGCACACACCTGGGGTGGATATAGGCAGATCCTGAGAACTTGCTGGCCAGCCTAGCTGACACTGGACTTCCAGTTCACCAAGAGACCCAGTCTCAAGGAATGAGGTGGAGAGTCATAGAGGAAGACACCTGATATTCTGCCCTGGCATGTACCACATGGGCAAACCTATGTATAAACACACACACACACACATCACACACCAAAGGAGATGTACAGACACATAATATATAACAAGTTTTGTTTCAAAGAAAAAAAATTATAAAGGCGTTTGTTTCTTTGTTTTTTTTTTTTTAAATCAACTAGGGGAGTTGGAATATATGAATTTGCTATTACATAACCCTACAAGCTTACTGGTTTTGTGAGTGATAATACTAAATTACATTGTAATTACATTTAAAGAAAAAAAAACCCTATGCCTTTTAAAGATGCAATTTAAATTTTATAACTTTAATTTTAAAATGAATTTTAAGGGCAGAAGTGCATATGCACTATGGAAAGGTCATATTGAAGCTGAAGGACACAAGCATACTGGGGAAAAATAAAGTAATATCTTGAACTTGTTTTTAACAACAGCTGTTGTTTCACTAAAAAGCCAGTGTGAAGGACCAAAGCAATCCATCAGGCCCTGGCTGCTATGGCTCGGGGCGGGCCGGCCAGGGCTCAACACTTGGGCTGGAATCTTGCATGAGAAATGCCTCGGATCACTAGATCCAGACTTGTTTTTATTTTAGAATATTTTCATATACATACATATTGTACCAATTATGTACCCAAGTCTAATAAGAAAATTGATCCCTGCCTCTCACACACCTGTTAAGTGTGCAGGTGTTTCTTTCTGTGTGACTATGGTTTAATGGTGTCCCATCACATAAGAACAGGTGTAGAATTTTCCACAGTGACACCCTGACAGCGTTCAGAGAAGCTTCAGATTCGGACCACTTTGGCTTTCCAAGTGAAGGATGCTGGCCTGTGCTATTTTCTCTACTGAGCTGTATGTTTTAAATTTTTTCACAATAAAAAACCTTAAGAGCTAGGAAACATAGCTCAGTCGGTGGACTGCTTACCACTGTGCTCAGTGTTCTGTGTTCAATCCCCAGGACCACGTAAACCCACCTGGTGGCACCTGCTTGAAATCCCAGCACCGACTAGGGGTTCTAGGAGAACCAGTTCAAGCTCATACTTGTTTCCCCAGCAAGTAGGAAACCACCCTGGGATATAAGAGACTCTTTCTCAAAAAAAAAAAAATTGCTCAAAATGCAGTTCAGGTTTTTAAACAAAATAATAGAAGATTACTATTCAGAGTGATCTAAATGAAAATGAGCCCCAAAGGTGATTTGATGAGCATTAAGCTTGTAATGAATGGAATAAGCCACTGGCTTCCATCTCCTCTCTGCACGTGTGGAATCCTGCTCATAAGAGTCTTGCTGGTCACTTGAATGCAAATTAAAAAACGGAAAGCCTAGATTGCCCAGGCTTCGGACTTCGAAAAACGCAGTGCTTCTTGACATTTCCTTGGTTGCCTCATGAAGTTCAATGTGAATGGCTGCTTCGGGAGTGCCTGATAGTGTCTATCACTGTGACATCTAAATGTTGATCGTGTAAATCCTGCCCCAAGTAGCTTCAAAAACACCTCCCCCCAAATCTGGGTTCAATCTAAATGTCAAATCAAACTTAAAAGAAAACAAAGTACAAGGGTTAGTTAGATGACTTCAGCTAATTAATTTTCTCCACTGATAATATTTTGGACTTTAGGCACAAAGAATGTTAAGTACTTAAATTCTGTTGTTACTTAGAGTGACTAATTTACAAAGAAAGTTGACTGCATACATGAAAAAAAATTAAAAGAATTTCTAGTTTTGCACTAAGTGGAAATTTCTAACATGAAATATATCTATACTGTTTTTATTATTCCCATATATTTACATTTTAAATGTTGCCACCTGAAAGCTATATATAACTCTACCTTCTGTTTGCTAACCTATGAGAAGATGTTCATCAACTCTGACACCCCTTTCTGATATCATGATGTAAAGTCCTCGTGGTCCTTTCCCAAATCCTTTGTAGTAGACACCTCTGGTTATGCTCTGTCATTTCCATCACCTCTTCACACTCCTTTCTCCAGGGTAACTTGATTTCAAGCAGGAATCATCTTTTAAAAACCATTGTGCTTTCAGGGGAGTAGTTCCACCCCTGCTAGTAACTAGATTTACTAGTTAAGTTACTAGTATAAACCAGCTGTATCATTGATTGGTTTGGAATGTGGCACAACTCTAGCCATGCGCAGGAGTTGTATACGTCAGCCAAGATCACTTCTGGGAAAAGGTCTCTAGCCCCAAAGAGATGGAGACTGTCTGCTCATCTGGACATTGTTGGAGCTGCACCTGAGGGTTGGCCCTAAGGCAACTTTCTGTAGCCTGAAGGGAAACTGTAGACAAAGTAGCATCACCCTAGGACAATCTCATCAGATTTGAGGCCCCTGCTCATGGCTTCTTAAAGTGCTGAATAATGTTGAAGTCTCAGCCCCTTGCAAGTTGCTTGCAGCTAAGAGCTCTCTGGGTACCTCATTCTCTGGACAGAATTTCAGGTGAACCTCCCAATCTATTATTTTTAAGCGATTTCTAACATCAAGAGAAGATAAATGTAGCCCTCTGCCCAAAGAGCTCGCCACTTACATTAAGTCATTCGAGAATTGGTACAATGGCAAAGGAGTCTAACGGTTCAAATGTCTGAAAAGTCGGGGCTACTGCAGTGAAAGAGATTAAATAGAGAAAAGCAAGCAATGCAGATGACTGATGCCTTTGTTACCCCATTAGAAGGAAGGGAGGCATCACACATCTCTGCTTCACACATCATTATCCCCAATGCATTTGGAGGCATGACTAGAAGACGTCAGCTGCTACCAAGAAAGATCTTCACATTCTAGCTAATTATGAGACAAGCTGTATTCTTAGAAAGGCTGTCCAAATGGCTAAAGAACTGAATACATCCTTTAGCTGGGCTGACCTATATATTTCATGATATGGTCCTTTACGGTATATATAAGCAGATGACTTCTGAGTTTGGGTATCAGCAAAGAGATGCTGATCCAATTTCATGCCTGGAGCGAGTGAGGGAGTTAACAATAGAGCTTTTTACCACAAAGGGGAGAATGAGCCCCTTTCACTTTACCATTGATGAGAATTAGTGGGCAAGGATGCATCGTCTTTGCTGTATTACTTTTTAAAAGTCTTGTTTCCACTTTTAAATTTTAGAAAACCTACCTGGCCAAAGAGAAGATAGGTAGAACTGGGTTTCCATCATCAGAAGGCTCATGTAAAGACAATGTGTTTTGACTCTGAAAATGTCTGAGCTCATTGAAAGAAAGAAGCTTTGTAATTTTTAAAATGAGAATAATGATATATTTTATGTAAAAGAGTTATACACTTGGCTTGTGATATTTAAAGCAAAATGATCGCAGCATATGTTTGTTCTGTGTGATCTGGAGAGTGGCATTAGAGTTTAGAACATTGCCTGGCACACAGTAGGCATGCAGACCCTGGCTGAGGAGTACTTGCTAACTAATTGCTCGGGGTGGTGTTTAAAAGGATAGAGACATTTATTATTTATTCATCTGAATACGGAGAAAAGGCCCTTTCTATCTTCTGAAACTTATAAATAAGTTTAAAATCTTTTTCCATGCTGCAACATTAGAATAAATTACTTCTATTACTGCCTCACTTTTTTAAGCTAACAATTTTTTGTACTGGCAAATATATTTTTAAGCAGTTTTTAAAGCTAAATTAAGCTTGATAATTACGTGTAAATTGAGACATGAACGGCAATTCTATTTAAACTCTGAAATCCATTCTACATTTGCCACTATTCTTAACACAACATTGGAATTTTAGAAGAATCCACGTGAAGGTGGTTAGACATAGCTGCTTGCTACAAAAGCTTCCATGGACTCTCTTCAGAGATGTTTTTGTTTTGTGTTTTTAAAAAAACATCTTATGGTAATTCTAACAATTGAACATATCTTTCATTAGTAGGAAAGAGTGCTCCCAGCCCCACTTGAAACCACACAAAGTACACTTCCTTCTCCTCTGACCCACACATGTACTATTTCTTAAAGGCTTATCAAATCCAAGTCTTTGAAAATGCATACACTGTAACAGATTTTTTAAAAACATGATGGAAAATATATACCACCCAGCTAAACACTCTCTTGATTTAGAATCGAGGCCTATATGTTTCTATTTCCATAGTGACTACTGCTGTGGAATCGACATGTTTTAATTTAGATATCAGATTATAAACATCATTTGGAGACAGAATTTATTTTCTTCTCCTACAATTTCTGAAAACTGATCAGTCTAAGTACTGAGCAGAAGCAAATTCTGGAGCCTGATTGAGCAAATATTGGTGTAAGGGTCATTTATGATTAACAAAAGGTCAGTTTTGTTTGTTTTTCAGAAAGTTACAGATTTTCTTTAAGCCTTAGAAATAACATAATTTGCTCATACTCGTGGTGCACACTTTTAATTCCATCACTTGTGAGTCAGAGGCAGGCAGATCTCTGAGTTCAAGGCCAGCCTGGTCTACAGAGTGAGTTCCTAAACAGTCAGAGCTACACAGAGAACCCCTGTCTCAAAAAACAAAATTAAACAACAAAATAACAGAACTTTCCATGTTTATAAACTGAATAAAAATAGAGTAGTCTCTAACCAGAGCTCCTCTGAGGTGTCTAGGTTATGCTAACATCTGTCTGTAAAAGAAACATCAGGATAATTAATAAGTACTGATTCTATTGAGTTTTTTTTTTTTTACTGTATTTCTTTTAAAAAATGGAAATGAGACATTTCATGCATTTTAAGTATGAACAAGTGTAGGTAGGGTATAACTCAT
This sequence comes from Psammomys obesus, assembly GCF_907164565.1. Taxonomy (NCBI): domain Eukaryota; kingdom Metazoa; phylum Chordata; class Mammalia; order Rodentia; family Muridae; genus Psammomys; species Psammomys obesus. The sequence continues at coordinate 4,287,657 of NW_026585742.1, forward strand.
TTTTAGGAAAAAGAGAACTTAGCATCTCAAACTGCAATAAATGGGGGTGGGGAAATACAATATTTTCACATTTTACTTTCTCCAGTGATTTGTGTTGAGCTCTGCCTCCCATATGCCAGTGCCAAGGATAGGCGGACAAGGAGAAGACAGGTCCCTGGGCAAAAGAATGCTGGGCTGGTGCAGAGGTCCTGGGCCCTCCACAGTAAGAGGGCTGTTTTGTACTCACAGCAGGGCTTCTTACACAGAGAAGCAGACCCATAACCGACCCTAAGAACCTGAGGAACGGGAGTATCACCGAGCCCAGCTGGCACAGGGGCAGACACAACTGCATGCCTGTGACCTGTGCTGCTAAGGAGCCGCACACTCAGGGAATGGTAGTTCCCACATGTGATCCCCTCTCTGGTCAGGAGGGAGGATCATCGGTTTGAGGCCAGCCTGGGCTACACATCAGGACCCTGACATACAAGAAAGAAAGACAAGAGCCATAATTATCATTGTAACCCCTGAACCACAGCTTTTGCTTTGGCTCAATAAGTGTAGAAAACCCTAATTAATTCAACCCCTCCATTTTTTTTTTTTTTTTCTGATTGCTTTTCGGTTTTCTTTCTTTCTTAAGAATGGAGAAAAAAAATGGAAGGTTTGCACAGCTCGAGGATTGCTAGCATTGCCCTACTTTCGGAAGCTGGCTCCTTAGTCTGAGACAGAAGCCGCGAGCCGTAAGAGGAGAGAGACAGCAAGAGAAGACATTACTTTGTTTAGTTGGTACATTCATCAGCAGCAGCAGAACAAGGCAGTAGGCTTCTCAGGGGTAGATTTTCTCTGAGAGTCCTTAGGGTATCTGCAGTTGATGACAGTGCACTTTTCAAAGGGGCTGTACTTAGCACCTACTTTTAGGTCTTCTTTCCCGAGAGACTCAACGGGGCTCGCTTAGTACTCAAGAGGCGGGAAAAGGCAGTGGAGCATGTCAGAAGGGATGACACAGCCATTCATTCAGGGCTTAATGGACACATAGGGTGTGTGAGACAGTCTTCTGGGATCCAAGGAATGCAGTGGGGAAGGAGCATAGGAAGTTCTTTGCCCTAATGAAGTTCACACATCGGTTTGATGCAGAGAGATAGACAATATATAAAGCCACAGAGGATAGTGAGCCATATTTGTGGGAAGAAGAGACGGGGGGAAGGGAGAATGATGATTTATTTTGTAGAAAGGAGTGTCATAGTTCAGGAAGTTGGCAGGGACACCTTTTACAGTCTCAGAGGGAAAGATATAAGCAAACCTAAAGCAAGAGGAGAAAGGGGGCCTAGAGGAAAGCACAGCACACACAAAGGTCCTGAGAAAGGCACTTACTTGTCACCAATGAGGCCATATAGTTGGAGTGAAGAGAAGGAGGAGATGAACCCAGAAGTAGATGTGAAAGGACGGGAAAGGGGCATTGTAAGGGACAGTGAGACCTTCTCCCTGAGTGATCAAGAATACCACACTGGAGGGTTTGGGGAAGTGACTGATGAGATCAAAAGCTTTCCAACAAGTTTTTACTGAGTGACATATCCAGGAGGGAAGGAAAGAAAAACAAGAAGGACTAAGCACTTGCACCCTCAAAGGTCAGGTTAGAAGGATCCTGCAGGGGGTTCTGAGGTGGAGGTAACACTTGATAGGAACCTTAAAGGTCAGGTTAGAAGGATGTGCAGTGAGGTTAACATCCTCTCGGGTGTTCTGAGATGGAGGCCACATTTGATAGGAGCCTTAAAGGATATAGAGGAGCTAAATGCAAAGTCGGGGGTTGGGGGGACGGAAGAGAACATCAGGCAGGAACAAAGGGCTAAGGCTTGCTGCAAGGACTGAAGCCAACATCGTGGCTAATCTCAGTACAGATGAGGAGTAGGAGGAGGGAAGAAACTGGAGCCTTAGAGTAGAGATAGGCTAGGCTGCTGATAGGCTATGCTGCTAAAGGGACTGAAATATAAAGCTGGTGACCCAGGACAGCTAGGGTGACCCACTGTCAGCCATCAGAGAAAGCATATGGATAAAAAGCTTTCATTTTGAAGAAAAACAAGTCCCACTGAAAGGAGGCAGGACCAAATTCCGCATGTAGTCAGGCTGACAAGGAGAGAGGACATTACAGGGAGGTAGACAGAGGTCCAGTGGACTCTGAACACCTGCTTAGCCAATCACAGGTCAGGACCAACAAGAGCCTTTTGGGAGTGTTTTCCCCTTTGAAGCATGGCATGTACTTCGCAGGTTGGGCAAATTAAAAATAACATTCATCAAAGTCCATGAGCATAGTAAATGCCAAATAAATGATAATTATGACGATAAACACTTATTCTGGTCATTTCAGTTTCTACAGCCCAGTTGAGAGCACAGGACATGCACTGTCTCCACTTAGAACTTTGCATGTCATTTGCAACTCGTGTTTCTTTTTCTGAAGAGAAAATTTACTTTATTCAGGCCTTAGAAGTGCTGAGAATCTGCAATAGCCAGACATAGGACTTGGCTAATGACAGCATAACCTTATCTTACCATGTGTTAACTCAGAGCGTTCTTGGGGAGAAAATTAAGAAAGAACAAGGAAATACATGACCTATGACCAAACAAATGAAAGGAAGACATGGATCATGGCTGAGGCAGAGAAGAACCGGTGAAATCTGGCACAGGTGGAAAGGGGGAGAGATAAAGGCCAAATATGGGCCACAGGCTGCTCAACAGCTGGTGTCACTTCACTCCTTCGTTTCTAGGAAAGACTCTTCTAAAACAGGTTGCAGGTGACAGCCACAAGAAAGAAGCAGTGGAGGGAAAAGGCTACTTGGGCCGAGCAAAGAAAATGATACATATGAAATACCAGTAGCTGGCAGACTCAACCTCAGTAGAAACTTGATCATTAGCAGAGAACTCAGGGAGACAGGCATGAAAGTTGGTGCTTGCTTATCCCACACTGGGGAAGCTGAGGTAGGAGGATCTGGAGTTTAAGGTCAGCCTGGGCTGCGTATTATAAAGGACCTTTAAAAGGGAAAATCATGGGAAATGAAGAACTCCCCAAAGTATCCTCAGTAGCAGATACATTTTCCCCCAGAGGTGGAGCTTACACCACTGACTTCTAATGCTCTTCATTTCCCACCGTCTACACACAAGTTGTGCAATGAGAGTGCCGTAAGCTCATAGCCACTTGTGAGGTCTACAAGGCTCCCCTCCTGGGACACCTTTGCAAACACTGGAACATTCTTCCAACACAATATTTCTTTGCAGTAGATAGTCAGTAGTCTTATGTCAATTTTATAGATTTGAAAGAAAACCGTAGAGACTTTGCGTATCTTCTCAACGTTAATCCTAGACCTACAATTTAAATCCAATGTTTACTCTGCCCCACTCAGAACAGCCAACTCTGTTCCGGCTCTTATCCCTAGAGAAACCCCACACACTTTATTATAGATGTGTAAGATATGAGAAATTTATGTGAGAGAAAAGTACGGTCAAGAGGAAGATTCTCCTAAAGCCATGCATTTTCATGAGTCAGCCACAGTCATCAGGCAACTTCAGCTTTCTGCATCTTTCCCCGTGTAAACTGTGCTGGCACTGAATTTAAGAGCATCTTCTAGCGCTTGCTGCACAACCCAGCTGGTGCTAACCTGTAAGGAATGGATCCTGCCTGATAAGGTTAGTGAGCCCATGTGAAGAGGAATGAGCACACTTGACAGTGTTCAAGGTTGAAGAAGTAACTTGAAGAAAATGCTGAAAGAAATCTGATTTAGGAAGCTGTTGTGTTTCTTTTCCAATGCCTCTTGAATAATAATAAGACATTATTGTGTGTTGTTCTTGATTTCATGCTTCAGCTATCAGGACTTCCAGTGTTTGTGGAAGGAAATCCTTTCCTTTGGTAACCTCTGTAGGTAGTGTATGTGTCTCCTATTTCTCTCTTGGCTTTTCTATTTGCACAAGCTTACTGACTGTGTGGGGTCCTGAGTGGTACTGTAGGAATGTATTTTCATAAAGAAGAAAGGATAAATCTTCTTGCTCTAAATGTGTACTATTCAGTAACCAAAGCCATGAGCCATGTGAAGAGGCGCACACCTATAATCCTAGATATTTAAGAGACTGGGGTTAGTAAGAACATTACAAGTTCAATACCAGCCTGGGCTACAGTATGTGTTGAAGGAAAGCTTGAGAGACTTAGCACAGCTTGGAAAACATAAAATCCCAAAGGCCCGATTGTAGCTCAGGCACAGGGTGTGTTCAGTCAAACTATGCAAAGCCCTAGATTCAATTCCTAATACCCTGCCCCACCACCTTAAAAAAAAAAGCAAAATAAGATGAACAAAATGATTTTAGTACCACCCCTTGAAGCCAGATTTCAGTTGATCTCATTCAACTGTTTCTAGAGTCTGTGCTGAGATCCTCCTACCATTTTTATTTAACCACATTTAACAAGTTGTGCCTATATCATGGGAGTGGAAGAGGAACCACATTGTCCTAAGAGACCTTTCTATGCAAAGTGACTGACAGGCCAAGCATTATGTGTTGTTTTCTCGTCTCTGAGACTCCAACTCCAACTTTGGCTGCCACCTTCCCCAGATATTTTTATTTTATCTTAAGTGCAAGATTGTTTTGTTGGGGTGTTTGTTTTTGTCTTTGGTTTGGTTTTTCTGGTTTTGGTTTTTGAAATAGGGTCTTCCCAGGTAGCCCAGGCTGGCCTCTAACTCATGCCGTGTCTCAGTATTCTGAGTGCTATATCCTGGGATTACAGGTACAGGTTACCACCTCCAACTTAGTTTTTGCTTCTTGGGAAAAAAAATGATTAGAGGAAGAAAAACCCACCCACAGCTGAGTGATGCTTTTCAGGCCTATAATACCAGAGGGCAGAAGACTGACACATGACTACAGCAGGCTTACAGACAGCTTGGGCCATGTAGAGAATTCCAGGCCATTCAGGACTACCTAAAGAGATCTTCTCCCAAATCCCCCCAAAGTCAAACACATGCATGTAAGAAGCATGGAATGTGGAGGTTCTGCGTATCTCAAGATTCCCAGACATGAGGCCAACTGAAACTGCTGTGAAGAAGTCCGTGTGTGTGTGTGTGTGTGTGTGTGTGTGTGTGTGTGTGTGTGTGGCTGTGTGTGTGTGCTCGGCTGTGTGATGTCTACCTATGGAGGCCAGCACAGAGTGCCTCTTCTCTTCTTTTCTTATTCCCTTGAGACGGGGTTCATTACTCAATATGAGGCTCAAATTTTACCTCAGCTGCCTGCCAAAAGATCACAGCAAAGCCTGGCCTTTTTTTTTTTTTTTTTTAATGTGAATGCAAAAGGATTCAAACTCATGTCCTCTTGCTGGCACAGCAAGCTCTCCTACCAGTTGAGCCATATCCCCAACCCACAACTGTGATCCTAAGTTTTATATGTCCCATTTCAAAGGACAATAACAAGGAGATGAGTCACAGCTATACAGATAGCTGCCTTCAATCTTTCATTTCAAGGCACACACACACACACACACACACAAAACCTCATGATAACTGTTCTCAAAAATTCAGTGGAATGGCATGAGGTTGCTTGAGAGGACAAAGGGAAAGTAGTAACAGATTCTGAAGGTCAGCGTGTGTGAGTGACAGGCTGCCCCATATCTCCTTGGAGTGTGTGACCTTCAGTTATTTGTGGTCTGATCACTCTACTCAAGGGTTCAGTTCCAGAGAAAGCATCTACCTGACCTATTTAGAGCTTCATATATATTCCTGGCCCATGAGAATGGGATATAAGGGCTTTGCCTCACAGTGAAAATGTTCTGTGCTCACCGAGAAGGGCAAGAAAGCTAAACCAGAAAACCCATAAGCCATAAGAAAGGACAGTGGAGGCTGGACAGGCAAACAGAAACAATGGACCCATCCCGACTGTCACTATACAGACACACCACAAGCCAGCATGAGGAGCTTGTGTAACAGTTCGCTCCACCATTCCCCTCCCCTGACACCACAGCTAGGTCTCTGACTTCTGTGACTGCAGGAAGTGTGAGAGAAAGAGTGGTATCCTGGAAAGCTCTCACCCAAAAGTCTGTTAAGAGTCTCAAGTTCCTAAGACAAGCAACCACCTCCTTGTGGAAAATATGGCCTACCCAATATAACTGTTAAACAGTCACATTTAAGTCAAGGATGTGTTGCTTCGGTGATTCCATCTGGAGACTTGGCTGGGAAATGCACGGTTGGAAAACATGGCAGCAATATCTCTTTCTATAACATTTTTCACTTTGATCAATTACCATTGCATTTGATAGGAAAATTGTATGTGGGTCAAAGCCCTAGGCCACCAGGTACCCAGGGTGTTCTTTGATTTTTGTTGGAATTCCTTAGAAAAAACCTTTTCTGAATTCCAAGAAAGTTTAAGTTGGACTTATCAATGGGTAAGTTGGGCTGCTGGGGAGGGAGAGTTGCTTTCAAAATTAAATGCAAGTGGGTCAGCTTGAGGGGACAATTGGAAGTTGGTCTGACGCAGCTTAGTCCTCCGTACACCAGGGACTTTAATTGCACCAGAATAGAAGGTCCCAACTACTTCAAATAACTCTTACCAAGGCACATTCTATCTAGCCATCATAGTCCATTTTCTTCCCGGTGTTCACCAAATTCTGAAATTATTCCATGTATCTCGGTTTATCACCCATCTCACTCTGACAATCAACGAGATGGACATCAGATGTGTTCACTATGTCTGGCGCACAGCAGGCCCTTAATAAGTATTTGTTTCATCCCTGCAGAGTGACTGCTTGGAAGACGGCTAAGTAACCATCCAGCTCATGGGAAGGAGAAAAGGCCAGGTATGGTGGCACACTCAGAGTCCTAGCACTCAGGCAGGCCCACACGATGAGTTCTAGGTCAGCCAGAGCTACAGGGCAGGATCCTGGCTCAAAAGTAAACACCAGGAATTTTCCTTTCAGTTCGATCTGTTCTCATAAGCATTGGTTCAGAACAGTGAACCCAACAGGTAAAGATCTGCCCTTGTGCTTATAGCACTGTATTTGTGAAGGAGCACTGCAGACCCACTCGCTTCACTGACCAAGTTTCCCAGCATCTTGGTGGTAATAATAGCAGCCCTAATTAGTAGTGAGAGTAAGAGCTACCATTTATTCACCAGCCACATGCCAGGCATTTTCCATGTATTATGTCATTTCAATCATATTCTGAATATTTTTAACTTTTTATTGGTTTTATTGAAGTTCACATATGTACCCCAAGCCACTCATCTTCCCCCCCCAGCCTCATACCCATCCCCCATCTTTGCAACCCCTCCCGCAACAGAAACAGCTTCCTGTTGTGGAAGCTGTAGTGTGTCACAGTGTGTCCCACAGTATACCCTTTTGTCCACACTTCTTTGCTTGCAAATGTTCGTTGCAATAACTCATTGGTCTGGTATAAGGCCTCTGGTTTCCACTGCTCTATCAATACTGGAACCTCACTGGGCTCCTCTCAGATGTCCTCTTGTTGCCCTGTATCTTGTGGATCCTGTAGTTTTTGAATCTGTAGGGCCGGCCCCTCCATGAACTTCAGCAGTTCATCAATGGGGTAGATGTTGGAGTGGGGCCAATTCAAAGCCCTGGATCTGGGTCTGAAATGTCTGAAATGTATCTGAGCTGGTCAGTCCTCCAGCTCTCCTGCTCTCATGTCCTTGGGGCTGGCTCATCTGCAACCCCTGCATCTAAGGTCAGCTCTACCCTTCTGTCAGGTGAGGTTCAGGACCTGCTCTCCCAGGTGTTGCGGTTTTTGAGGGACAGGGCCAGTTCTCCAACTCTCATGGCTAGCTCTCCTCCCTGCTGTAGATGCTGAGTATGAGGGAGGGAAAGAGGCCATCTCTCCTTTATCATGCCGCTGCACAACAGACAAAAGGCAGGGCCAGGTCTCCTGTACTCACATCCTTGGGGAAGGGAGGGCTGCACACCTGCACCCCCACATCCAGGGCCAGGTCTACTGTGCTGCCCAGGGAAGGTGCAGAGCAGGGCCTGCTCTCCCAAGTGCTGCAGCAGGTGAAGGACAGGGCCAGCTCTCCTGCTCTCATGACCTGCCAGCTTTCCTGCCTGCTGTAGGTGGCAAAGGGTGAGGGGAGTATCTCTCCCTTGCCCATGTCATCACATGGCAGACAAGTGGCAGGTCCAGTTCTCCCTTGCTCATGCCCTGCCACTAGGGTCAGCTCTACTGTGCTGCCTACGTGAGGTTCAGGGCCCACTCTCCCATGACTCCAAGGACCAGGTCTTCCTCTTGGCGCAGGTGATGAGGGGCAAAGTTGGAGTTGGGTATCTCTCCTTTACCCATTCAACCTCACGGGAGGTGAGTGGTAGGGCCAGCTCTCCCACATTCATATCCTCAGGGTGGCTCTCCTGCAGCTCAGGCAACGTGTGGGGCCCACTGTCCTGACTGCACCTGGCTAGGAGTGGGATCAGCTCTCTTTCTCTCATGCCTCCAGGTTTAGCTCTCCCACGATGCCGAGGTGAGGGTGGCCAGTTCTCCACAGCCCTCACACATCAACGCCCAGACCAGGGAAGTCACCCCGGCCTTTAGTGGTACAGACCCCTGCTACTACAGGGCCATGGACCCAGATGTTGCCCCTCATGACAGCACAGGCCAGGACTTCACCATGGTCCCGTGTGGCTACTCACATCAGGCTGTTCCTCACTACCCTCGAGCCTCCAGTTCTGCCTCCCTTCATTGTGCCCACGTCCTTCTGTTGCTCTTTTTTTTTCCATCTTTTCACTACTTACTCTCATTGGCGCCCAGGCTCTCTGAGTGTCTGGGGTCATCTCAGGAGTGGTTTCAGGAGCGCTATGCCCTGCTTGTGTATTATGGCACTAAGCAGTGGTCATCTTTGGCATGATCTGCTCCCCACCTCCCAACTCTGTGGAGCACCAGATTGGTTGTAATGTCAGGCTAGCTTTCTGGGCCAGTCTGGTGGTTGTCTCAGGCTTGTTATTTTGGGGGAATGTTAGGCTGGTGATCGTTCAGATGTTCTTAGAGGAACAATGAGTGTAGACACAGCCTCTTCTCTCTCCGCCACCTACCTACGATACAGGTGTGACAGAGCAGCCCACCTGCAACACTTCCATCATATATTCTGTATATCAAACGTTGTAAAGACAAGGCAACCAGGTCTTTGAAATGTGGAGAAAATTCACCCTGGTATCAAGAGCAGCCGATGGGAATTGAAATCAGTTGGTCTGTGGAAGCCCACAATCCAGGGCAATGCAACTCAGGGCCACCCCTGATCCTGGAAATAGGTAGCCTGTGCAGCCAGGCCTCCGCTGATGGGGTATGTCTACTGACCTTAAGACATCTCAAACTCCAGAAGGCCACAGCTTCAGACAGTCATGGAATCTTAAATGCACAAACCAGTCACACTCTCTGGAGACTCCTCGGTGATATTTGCAGTCACTGGTGGGTCCCATGTCTGATGAGTCCTTATGCAGCCTGGTTCAGTGTATCTTGCCATACTCCTTTCACCAATAGGAACCCATATTTTAGGCAGGCAAGCCTCTAGCTAACAGTTCCATAGCTGCTCAGAAAAACTAGGCTTCACTCTTATCAGTGATATCAGGCTCTGTACACACAGCATATCATGGGGCCTTCTGGGCTCGGTGCTTTCACTCTGGCTGCCTAAGTCGTTGTTGTTTTTCTCCACACCTCCAGAGCTAATGCCTGTTTCTCTTTGACGTCTCAGGAACTACTCTTCCCAGAGAGGCATCTTGGTCTTCTCTATTTTCTATGTAGCCCTCACTTGGGGCTCTTAGGGCTTACAGTCACTATTGACGTTAAGCACTTGAGAAGTCTACAGTACCCCCACTGCAGTCACACGAGGGTCTGAGGAGGTGAGAGGTGAAGCATCAGCTCCTGACTAGCTGGCTGTCCCTTTCCAGTACTCTCAGTCCAGGAAGATCTTCCCTAACAACGTAGCAAACCCCAGAGCTGCAGACCACGGTCAACCCAAGTACAAAGTCTCTGCCATGGCAAAAGTCCTGGATAGGACTCTCATTGGCTCCTTTTAGGCCAGCTGCTCACTCCTGAGCTAGTGCCTGTGAGCTGCTGTGCTCTGATTGGCCAAGCCTGGGTCACATGAGACCTGAGGCTGGATGGAATAGCTCCCACCTTAACCATATGGACTGAGAGTGGGGGGAGGGGTGACTTCTCCAAAGGAGATGTTGGATGTTTTTACCAGACGGGAGAATGACGATCAGCAGCAGAAATAACAGATGCCCACTACACACACCAACCCAGACTGGATTCAATGCCCAATTTTGTCTTCATAACCACGTATTGGGTGGAGATTTTCATTGCATGTGTTTTCTCCTCTACTAAACTGTAAGCTCCTCCAGGGCGGAGGCTGAACCCTCTTCTTTGTAAATCTGTAAGGCAGTAGAAAACTTGATGCCTAAGAAGCAGTCAAACCATATTTACTGAATGAAAGATCAAAGGTATTCATTTAGAAATCGCCAGTGATGCTCTCATCCGTCATAGGCAGCATCGGGGTGAGGTGGGAGAGAGAACACAGATGCTAAGTCACTGTTTTTCGAAGTGGAGTCTGGGAAAATGCCTGCACCAGAACAAATTGCAGATGTCTGGGCCACTAGCAAGATTGGTGTACTAAGTATCTCAGTAAATACCATGGAGGCGAGTTTAGCAAAAACCTTTGGCGAAAACTTTTATGCATACTTGTGCTAAAACCATGGCATCATATGAGAGTAATGTCATCTCCATTGTGTTCTGGTTACATGAACTAAAGTGGTGGTTGAAAAGCATGGGGTGCCTTCTGTGGTAGGACACGTGCTTAGCATGACCAAGGCCTTGCATTTGATCTTCAGAAATAGCTTAGTTGGCAAATAAACAAGAGACTAAAGAAGCTCCTATGTGAGAAGTCAGCACAGTGACTCAGGTGTTTTCTTATAAAAGGGAAAGTTTTACCACTGGAGTCTTTTGTAGGGCCTTGGAACGACAGGTGAGCACCTGCCAGGAGCTGTTCTGAAGACCCAGTTACATGTTTAGTCATCCATCCTTACAACAGGCCTGGGAGACAGGTATTTTTTAATATCTCCATTTATTGCAGTAATTGTTTTGTGTGTGTGTGTGTGTGTGTGTGTGTGTGTGTGTGTGTGTGTGTATACACTCACAGGTACATGGTGCATGTGGAAAGGTCAGACAGAGTTCTCTGTTCCCACAGGGACCAAGATGGGGCCATCAAGGCTGGCCACCCTCAACAAGCCCATTTGCAGATAGAGAAACAGGTGAAAGTCACCATCACATTGTGCAGGTGAGGCAGGATTTGAACTCAGCTACCTCCCCATCAGTTTCAAGGCTCCTAACTCTATAAAAGGCTTTCTCCTTAGAAATGGTAGGACATCACCCTAGGAAATTCACCCTTTAGGAGCCACAGGAAAGAATAAAACTCTATGAATACAAAAAGCTCCAGAGAAGACCCCTGATGAAAAGGATTAAAGACTGGTCATATGTATAGCTCAGAGAAAAGGGGGGAAACCCCCACTGTTTATCAGAAAGCTGGTCTATGCTTCTGACAGGAAGCCCCTTTCTTCTTCCTCTCCTCACATACCTCTCTAGGTTCTGTAACACCTCTGTGCTTTGAGAACCAAGAGTCGTCTTTAATCTTAGATGACTGTTTTTATTTTGAATTGCTATATTTCTTTTTCCTTCCTTACTTCTAGACAGCAATGTATGTCTCTCTGTGGAGCATGAGCAAAGCCTGAGGTGCAAGCCAAGCCCTCAGAAATGTGATAGCTGTTACCAAGGATCTGAGGAAAAGTAACAACCCTAGACTGGAGAGCGAAACGCTGTACTCCAGGATCTGGGGTGGCATCCATCCTAATCAGAAATGGGAAGCACAGGCTTTGTTCTGGGGTGCTTGGCTGCTGAGCCACTCTGAAAACTCTTCTCACCTGTAGATTCTATCCTGGCTGTGCTGATACTGTGTTAAAAATCCTTTAAACAATACTGCTCTTGGAAGTACCTGGATGTTTACAGTTAGTGAACTGTATCCTGTCTCATACAGACATATAACCTTGACCTACTTGTTCCAATAAGGAAACATTAAAATAAGACGGGTTCTTAACCCTGATGGACAAGGACGAGATGTAACTTTTAAATACTCTGTGACCTATTCCACAAAGCCAGGTGTGACCAGTCTTGCCTTTCTTGTCACCTCTTCCCCCATGCGGAATTGGGAAGCCTGTCAATAGGGGTGAGAATTTTGCCTGGCTACTAGGAGAAAGGCTAGTAGATCATTTTAATATGTGTTGGTAACATATGGTACCCCAGAGGCCAAGTGGGGTCTTAAAGAGAGGGGGTAAATGTCAGGAGCTAATTATCAAATTAAAAGAACTTTGGGAGGTTCCTCTCAAATGCTGGCCTGATGCATTTTTGCTCCTAGAAGAACTCCGCAGAGGGCGGGGGATGGGCAGCGAGAGTTTCAGCTCAGCACCTGCGGGGGTCTGGGGTGGGAAGGTTGTCCTCTCCGGAGAGCCTGCTTTTCATCTACTTTCCTAACTCTTGGCCTGTTGAGTTCTTCACACTGCCTCTCCACTGTCCACCACGGGGCCTGGCCACGGCTCCCTTTTCTTGAGTTACGTACTTTCATCCAGTTTTGAGCAGCCCCATTTCAGATTGGCCTTTTTATGTTTGATATAAAGAATAGTTGTTGGCCAATTTCATCTTTTCATCGCTGTTCTCTAGGCCTGAATCCAAGCAGTTTGTCAGATGCTCATTAACTCCCCCTTTGGCTCTTTCTAGTGTGTCTCCTAAGCTCATTGTGCCAAGAACTAACGCTTTCTTTTACACGATTCTCTTTCTCTGCTCCATCAGGGAGACAAATTACTTTCCAAAAGGGATCGCCAGGGATGGTTTAATGAGAATTTCTTTGGGGCTAGGCATGGAACGCAATGTAGTTAACATTCGGTGGACTTAATTGGACTTTTCTTTTCTGCCTCTTTAAAAAAAAATCTGAAGCTATCCTGTTAATCTCTCATTTGTAATCAATTGTGTTGACTAAACAAAAGTCTAGGTCGTCTTTTCTTCCTGTCCCAGACAATCCTTTGTTGCCTCTAAATGCCTCGTTCTTGAGTGATCCGGGTTCTGTAGATGGGCCCGATTGTTGACAGTTCATTATTGCGCTTTTGTCCACTTAATCTTTCTTGCTGTGTTTTGCATGTGCACGCCTTAATGAGCTCCGTTGGCAATTAACATGTTTCTGGGAGCAAACTGGTTGCTCAGACGTTTGAGAGGGAAGTGCAGGGAAAAGGGCAACGCAGCTGCCTTGAGGTTGTTTATTTCCCAGCATTTTCTCAAGACTCCTGTACCCTCTTTGGCAGTCCCCCTCCTTTCTCCCGTGCACCCCGCCCCCCCCAAGCCCATTTACCACCTGCATACCTGACGTGTTACTGCTTTAACTCTCGGCAGCCCTCTACCTTCTTGTGCGCCAAATAGCAAAGTGGGGCCCCACGTAAACCCATTTCTGCAGCCAAGGCAAGAGCATGCAGAGTACCCCCCAAAATGTATCTGGATGCTGGCACTCCTCCGTGTCGTTCTTTGTAGAGAGGAACCTCTAACCCGCCTAAGGCAATAGGACTGTACAATCTGTTATGTACAAGGCTGTGGCTTTGGAAGAAGGCTTTTTTTTTTTTTTTTTGAGTCTTGCTGGCAAGATTGCTGAAGTGTGAGCAGTCATGGACAGAACAAACATCTTGTAGGGGAAAAGATAATTGGAGTCTTTTTTGTGTCTATGACAGGATTCCCTTCCCCCGCAATTTGATTTTTTAAAATATTTTCCAGGGTGGCCTCTTCAATATAATCAAGGTTAGAATAGTAATATTCAGCGGATGACTACCTTGTTTAAGTCATTTATTAATATTGGGAACCTCAAGTCATGCAAACAATTTCATATTATGGACGAAAAAAATGAGATAAAACAGAGCCTTTCACCCACCAATTCCTATGCATGAAGCTAAGAGGGAAGCAGACGAAGATGGTGAAGGAGGGAGTTTGGTGTTGGGCACACAACAAGTGCTGGGTATAGAAAGGTAGCTCAGACAGAAGGTTCCTTCCTCTCTTTCCAGGTTCCTTCCTCTCTTCCCCTCCCCGAATCCCACACCCAAAATAACAGACCTCTTCAACCCGGGAATGGCTTCCAACCCGAGGAAGACTAAGCTAAGCTACCTAGATTTAGAAGAACTGTTTCTCTCCAATTACCATCAGATGTGAAATAACGCCTTCCCAGGTACTCAGGATGGACAGGGGCTGGTGTGAAGGCTAACAATCAAGTTAAGAGAAACAACCTCAGGGGGGTCGGAATGTGAGGGGAAACTACACAGATTCACCCTTAGAGTACCTCTTCCTGGCACCAGGGAGGGATGAGCAGGAGGGAACAAGCAGCCCCACCTCGGCTGTATTTTATTTACTTCGGAGTTTGCTAGTAAACAATCCCCTTAGCACTTCAAAACCACCGACCTGAAAACACGTTTCTGCACTTGACAAGACAGGAAGTCCTTTTGTAAAAAGTTACAGGAAAAGTTACAACAGAAGACTTTCTCAAGGTTCTGTTGTCTGAGGGTTAAAAGCTAGCCTACTGGATGGCATGCTCCCTCTTTCATTTAACATTTTCTTAAGAAAAGGCCGCTTGAGGGTGGTCTCCACCTGCAAGCCAGTTTCCCCTCACACTCCACGGCCCAGCATCAGCTTTTGTATAAATATCTTCTTGAGGTGATTTAAGAAGATGTGCGTAACAGGATAGGATCCCCAAGCAACGTACCTAAAAGGGACCTCTCAGGGGAAAGAGGAGGAAACGGAGGAAAAGGAGGAGGAGGAATAAAAGAAGAAAAGAAGAAGAGGAGGAGGAGGAGGAGGAGGAGGAGGAGGAAGAAGAAGAAGAAGAAGAAGAAGAAGAAGAAGAAGAAGAAGAAGAAGAAGAAGAAGAAGAAGAATTTTGATGGAAATGACAGCGATCAGCTGGTCTAGAGCCGAGTTGGGGCTAAAAATGCCAAGCAAAGTTAATAAAACACTTGGAGAAGCGCGGGAGCTGACTCCTCAAACTCAAGCAACCTCCAGTGCGAAGTTCATATTCTCTGCGGCCACGTCCTCCTCCCCTCCGGGGTTTCCTGGGCTTTATAGCATGCACAGAGAGTTGGTAGTTAAATCTGCCTGCTCCTGTGGCTCCGGATCTCTCCCCAGGGAACTGCAGCCAGTACAAGATAGCATTTAAATTCCCTCTAGCTTCCTCGTCCCCCTCCCCTGGCTGCGTCTTCCCAGACTTGGGGGGGAGGAGGAAGGGGAGGAATACAAAAAACGAGGACGCTCTCCTTTCAGGAAATGGAATTCTAATGTACGCGTTCCTATTTCTGAATCGGAGGTACTAAAAATACCCCTGCGACAGCCTGAGGAAGCTGTCGCTGTCCTCTGTGCAAACAAAATCGACAATTCTTCTCAGCGCAATGGGTCTTCAGATTGGGAGGGGGCCCAGGACAGAAGGGTTGGCTGTGACCAGGATAGATTTTCAACCCTAGCCAGGAGCTTCTCCAGGCCACAATCCTGGGATTGCTTTCCATCAATGAAAGCCGAAGGAAGCGATGGTCTCTTAGAAGCCCTGACTTTGGATCCCTGCCCTTCCTAGCCCTGGAGCCCCTTGCATGTCAATTTTTAAATGGTCTCTGCCCCTATTTCTTTCTCCATAGAGTGGGAATAATCACAGACACACAGAAACACACACACACACACACACACACACACACACACTCACACACCAGCTTGCAAATTGTTGCTAAAGCTGCTGCCAAGGTGTTGAGTGCCTGGCTGGGAAAGAGAGCCCTGGAAATCGGAGGATTTTCCCCCCTCTTCTGGAGGAAGTCAAAGGTGCTCTCAGTAATGAGTGCCTACTGTATACAAAGCGTTGGCCTAAGCTTCACTCTGTCAAAGTTACCTGGGATTGCCCTTTGCAGTAACCATCCTTTCCTCCAAATAGCGGCTAGCGGTGGAAATCCGGGTGGGGTCAGCGCTCAGCAGTCCTCGCCGCCCCCCCCCCCCCCAACTCGGAGGCTGCGTGAAAGAGCACTCCCGGGCCCCGCGCCGCGTTTCCTCTGCTGTAGGAGAACAATGTTCCAGAAGACGTGGGCAGAATCACCGCGCCGATATTAAGAGTGTGGAAGGGGTGGGGGTGGAGGGAGGAGGCCGGGCGCGACGCGCCAGTAATCCGAGCTCTTGATTATCTAGATTCGGATCAAACGGGGCGGCGGCAGCCGGCCCCCTCCTGGGAATGATTAGATGATTAATGTAATGCTGTTTGAAGGGTCTCTGTTTTCTCTCTTAATTTGGGTCATTACTTAGAAAGCAAGCGTGAGATCATTTCATCAGCGTGCACGGCGGCAGAGATAGCTATTGAGGAAGTGGGCTAGCTGCGTGGCAATCAGGACCAAGGACGACGCTCCGGCCAGCTCAGCCGGGCGCGCCCTCCCGCGGCAGGGTGCCGCCGGCGGCCGAGCTCGCCCGGCCTGGAGCTCAGGCGAGGGGCGCCGCGCGCTCGGCCTAGGCCGGACAGCCTGGAGCTGCCGCCCTCGAGAGAGGCCAGGCCCCGGGCTGCGCTCCCTAAACCCCTGCCTTCTTCCTGCCTTCGGGCTGCTCCACAGCGCCCAGCAACTTTTAACCCTTAAATGTTCCTTTTCTCACCCAAATAAGAACCCCAAGTATCTGCTCAGTCACCAAATAAAACCCTGGGCTATTGATGGAACTGAATGAAGGTCTTTTGGCCCTTACTCCTGGGTGCCTTAATCTACCAGTGCCTTAAGCTACCAGGAGTAGCTTGGTCCCGGTGTCCCAAGGAAGTCGCATTTGGGAAAAGGAAAGCTATACATGCCTAGTTCCACCTCGCTCCTTGGATTTGTTGATTTCACTTCGTGACGAGGGGACGGGGGGAAAAGAAAACGCGCACTAACGTTCTGTTTATTGAGTCATATATGTGTAATATTCCGTGTTCGCTTGTACAGGCGAGATTACAAGGTTGTGTGAAGATGGCTGGGGTCATGACGCTCTTCTGGGCGCTCACGGTGACAGGCTGGGAGTAGAAGCCGGCTGCCCGAGGAGAAGCCGAGGCCTGGAATTAAATAGGTTTCAGCGCACTGGATTTAAATACGGTTCCTGAATGTACAAAGGCGTGAGCCACGCGTTTGGTGCCGGTCCTCGAGGACACGTTTAACTTTCCCCAAAAATATGCTGGTTTCGATAAATAGATTTTTAGCCTCTCTGCTATAGTTTTTTTGTTTTGTTTTGTTTTGTTTGTTTGTTTCCTTTTAATTTTAGAAATAAGTTTATACGTGAGATCTGCTTGGGTTGGCACAGGGCAGGAAGGAAAGACAAGGCAGTAGCTCTCAACTCTGAACTGTCCTGGCTAGGTCCTTCGCAGAGGGCGTGGCGGGGGGGCCCACGCTGTCGTGAAGTTTGCGCACATGTTTCTTTAAGTCAAAGTTTCTGCAAAAGCCCTTGCCGCACGTGGCGCAGGTGAAAGGCTTCTTGTCGTTGTGGGTGTGCATGTGGAAGGTCAGGTTGTAGACCTGGTGGAAGGCCTTGTTGCAGATGGTGCATTTGTACTGCTTCTCGCCGCTGTGGGTGAGCTTGTGGTTCTTGTAGTTCCCTACGGGAGAGCGAAAACAAAAGCGGGAAAAAAAAAGTAGGGGTCTTTAGTGGACTGGATCCCCCCCCGGCGCCTACCCCGCCGCCCCTCGGCCCCAGCAGTGGCTCAAAACGCGATGCTTGACTAGGCCGGCGCGACCTCCCCAAACTAAGAAGTTGTCAAACTTCGTCTGCGTCAAGGCCTGGGGCCTGGGCGAGCGCGCCGGGCCGGCTCTTGCCCGGTCGCCAGCCGGAGCCGCTGCCCCGCGGGACACACAGGCCCGCGAGGCGACCCTCCTGCCGGGCGCCGAGGCTGGGAAACTCCGCTGCAGCCCGAGGAGGCGGCGGGTTCTTCCAGCCGGTGAGCGGCTCCGAGAAGGCGGCCCAGACCCAGGCCCTGCGGCTCGGTTCTCGGCCGCTCCCCCGCCCCGGGCTGCTGTCCCATGGTACAAAAGTACCTTGAAAATTGGGTGGAGTCCTGGGATCTGGGGGCGCCGGCGACCTGGCCACCCCCCATCTCTATTTTTTTTTTTTTTTTAATGAAAGGGAAGAGCCGCGTACAAAGGGAAGCTCGTTCTGGGAGGCAACCTTCGCTCTGTTTTCCACTCCGGTTCCTTTTGCCCTTTTCTCACTCCCCGGCTCCAGAACGCAGTCCCCTGGCGGGCCGAGCCTTCCCCCGCTGAGGTCTCCCACCCCTGGCGGGGAAGCGTCTCCGCCGACCCCTGCACAACCCCGATTGCAAGCCCCGCAGCGCCCTAGCCCGCGGCTTTTGTGTCGCCTCTGCGGTGCCCACCTCCCTGGCCGGCCCGCCGGCCCCCCGCGACCCTCGGGACCCCGGAGGTAAGGGGAGGGCGCGGCCGGCCCGGCGCCTTACCTTTTTGGTGGAAGCCCTTGCCGCAGAATTCGCAGACGAAGGGCTTGTAGCCCGCGTGGATGCGGATGTGCGTGTTGAGCGTGGAGCTGCGGTTGAAGGCTTTGCCGCACTGGTTACACTTGTGGGGCTTTTCCTGCGGAGAGGGGTGTGCGCACGGTCAGGCCGGGTGCTAGGCGGCAATCGAGGGGTGGCGGCAGCCCCCCACCAAGGGTAAGGAGGCTCCGGCACCGTCGCTCACGCCAGGGCGGCGGCGCACGCCGGCCGGGCCTGACCTCGGGGCCACGTACCTGGGTGTGGATAATTTTGTGCCTGCAGAGAGTGCTGGCCTGGCGGAAGCCTTTGCCACAGACTTTGCACACAAACGGTCTAGCTCCCGTGTGGACGGGCATGTGGCGGGTGAGGTTATAGTGAGCATTGAACACCTAGGGAAGGACGAGAGAGCGGGACTTGGGCTGAGCCTGCCAAGGGCCTCGGGTCGGCCCCAGAGGCCACGGTTTCCCTCCCCTCCGACCCTCCAGCCCGTTCGAAGCCCGCGTCCTTTTGTCAAGCGGGTGACGACAGCAATCCCATTTTACAGAACAGGAAACTGAGGCCCGGCTGGGCATCCGACGGAGTATGCAGCTCTTGGGGAGCTCCTCGGCTAGAGAAAGAGGCGCCCAAGGCCGCCCAGGCGAGCCGGTGGCCGCCAGCTCCCTCCCCCAGAACCTTGGTCCTCACCTTGCCGCACACCTCGCAGGTGAAGTTTTTGGGTTTGCTGTCGGCAGAGCCCCCCGGCAGTTTGCTGTGGCTCTTGACTCCCCCTCGGTCAGCAGTCAGAGCCGAGTTCTCCTTCAGCACCTGCTCCAGCGGCGCGGGCAAGCGCTCCTTGTGGGGGTAGGGAGCCGGGTGGGGGAACTTGTCCGCAGTCAGGCTGGCCAGTTTGGCGTTGTCCAGCAGGAAAAGCTTGGGGTGAGCGGCCAGGGAGGTGGGGGCCTGGGCGTTGAGGAGGCCGGATGGGAAGAGGTGGCCTCCGAGGAGCTCCGACGGTGGGTAGGCGCTGGAGTCCAGGTAGTTGAAGTAGTAGAGCGAGCCGCCGGCCGGCAGCCCCACCGCCTGGTTGATGACCTGCGGCTTGATGACCCGGCCGGCCGGCAGCGCCGAGGGCGCCAGGCCCAGCTCGGCCTTGCAGCACACGCCACAGTTGGTTTTGCACAAGCCGCTGGCGCCGCACACTGGGGCCCCCCCGCCGCCGCCTCCTCCTCCTCCGCCCGCCCGGAGGCTGCTTTTCCAGAACTCCGAGTAGCTGAGCAGTGTCTTGGACGGCACCTCGTAGCCCAGGGGCTGGAGGGGGATCATGCAGGGCAGCGGCGAGCAGAGGTTGAGTAGCTTCTTGCTCTGGCCGCTGTCCGCCTCCAGCGCGGCGGGCCGGGGCTCGAAAGGCGCTCGGGGCTCGGACGTCTTCGCCATGATGCGCTCGATGGAGAAGGCCAGGGTTTTGGAAGTGGCCGGTGACGCTCCAGCGCGCGGGCAGGCCGGGGGCACCATGGTCTCCAGGGAAGCTGAGCTGGCCATGGCGCGCCAAGCTGAGCCAGGCTGGGCCAGGGCACAGCCTCTCTCTCCTCTAAGTCTGCATTCCGGAAAAGGCAAGGGGGGGGGAGAACCGCAATTTAATAAGCACCTAGTCGGCCCGGGTCACCCATTTGCATTCAAATGAACAGAGGCAGAACAAAGTGCACCCAAGGGTACCAAATTACCGCCCATTAACCCGGCGCGCACAGGAACCCACCAGCTCCTGCCCTGGGACTGTGCAAGGGGAGAGAAGGGGGAGGCTGTACAAAGGGAAGGAGAGGGGGTAGAAGAAAGGAGTCTCAAATGTAACACTCCCCAACCCTTCCCGGGACCCAGGCCTCCGCCGCGCGTGCCGGGAGCCCGGCTCCGGAGCAGCAAAGTTAGAGGGCCCGGAGAGACGCCTCGCTTTTACCTCTTTCCCCCACCGCCAAGGAGATGCGTTCGGAGCCATGCAGCGCGTCTCTTCTGTCACATTTTGATGGCAAACATCTTCCCCTCCGCGTGAGATCACTGTCTTTTACATTCAGCTGACATCACATGAAGTCACTTGAAGTGGAATGACATGGGCGGCGGCGCGACTCCCGTTGAGGACCCCGCGTTCCCCCGCGCCCGCCGGCCGCCGCCACCGCCCCTCAAACTTTAAAGGAGGCAACTGGCGCCCGCGCTCCCTTCGGGAAAAGTGCGAGCGGTTTGCGAGTCGGGAAGGAGGGAAGGGAGGGAGGGGGGAGGGGGAAGAATCGTGATGGTTTTTGCCGGTGGAAGGAGGTGGGGGGGGGGAGAGCCCAAACCCAAACCTAGGCAGAGTTCCTGGCGTGATTCACAACTTTGGGGGGCCCGCGGGTTTAGGGTACGCGGGGAAGGCGGAGTGTCCCGGGCGCGCTAGCTCCAGGGGCCCCGGGGTGTCCGTCTAATCACCGAAGTAGCCCTTAGCCCCGCGCAGCCGAGCTGGGCGCCGTGCTAATAAACTGCCATTTACCTACGGAGCCGGCGCCAGCCCCGAACACGCGCAAATGATAATTACCTCATTAGGATGTGGCGCATGGACGCGGGCGTCGCGTTTGGAGGGGGGGGGACTTGTTAATGGGGAAATATTAATTTATGCAAAAGCGACGAGCTCGCCTTGGCTGGCGTCGGAGGTCGGGAGAGAGCTCCCCGCCGCCTAAGGACAACCTGGAGGAGTCCGGAAGGGCAGGGCGGCGCGCCGGGGTCCCGGGGACCCGGGGGAGGGTGGGTGCGCCTGCGGCTCTCCGGCCGGCCGGCTCCTTGCCTCGGGCCGGGGGATTCCTGCCCCGAGAGCCCGAGGGCTGTTTGCGAAGCTAATCGATCCGAATGGCTGAATTACGATCGGGCTGGAGAGGCAAAGCCGGGCTCGGCGCCTGGTTTAGGACTGCGTGCGGGGAGGATTCGGAGGGCAGCCCCCCGCTGTCGGGTACTTACTGTTTGTATAATTGAGAAGGTCCAATCTCCACCTGTTTAAGGAGCAGATTGAAACAGCAGAACCTCCCCTGGATCCTATTAAAACGTTTTTCCTCCTAAGGCCATTCAGTCGAACCAATTTTCCGAAGTGATTCATAGAGCTGAATTCTGCCAAGGCAGCTCTTTCACTTTTAGCCACTAAAGCACCGCGTGGAACCGGGTTTTGTGTTTTTCTAAAATAAAGAGAAGGATTATCAGGGAAGAGAGGGAGGGGGCCTGAAGGGAGGCGGGCAAAGACTTAGTGTGGCCAGAGGTACAAGCAGAGGAAAGAAAAGGCTCTTTTCTAGACAGGCCCCAAGTAAGTTCGGAGGAATTCAGCGTTTTTGTGCCTGGCGCACAAAAGCAGAGCGCGGCGCGCTGGGTTTGGAGGGGCTGAATTCGTGTTTGCAGACCGTCCCACCTGCGTGCCACAACAAACTGCTCCAAGACGCTCCGGCACGTTCAACAGGCCGGGTGCTCTTGGCGACAACAAAAGTGGTCGAGGCTGAGGGTTCTTACTGGGGGAGGGGGGAGGCTGGCTAGAGAAGGAGAGAATTAGGTTTGGGGAAAGAGAGGGGGGAGTGCGTGAGGTTTTTGAAAACTTTTGGCTGTTTTTGTTCCTGGGACAATTATATCTTGCCAGCCGGCTTTTGCAAGACCAAGAGCTTTGTAGCCGCGACGGCAGTTTAAGAGGATTACGGTGGGTATAATATGAGCAAACAGGGTTGAGGGTTTGATAGTCAATTCCATCTCCAGAGACACACCATCAGCCAGCGGAGCCTGGACAGTGCCGGTGAGGGCGAACCGTCTTTCTCCCTTCTCTGTTGGGGCAGACTTGCAGCTGAGGGTGCCTCTGATCCCAGGCCCCACAGCACCGTCTCAGTGAAAACTGCCTGTCAAGGGCCAGAAGAGCAAAGCTCCAGTTTCAACAGTAGATACCAACATCCTTCCCCCTGCAAAACAACTTCTCTTTCCTTCCACACACCTCTCCAGCCAGGGCTCCTCTGATGGCCATTTCAGGCTAGGTGTGGATGTGGCAGATAGAGAGAGGCAAAGTTGGAAAACAGGCTTGGAGACCACAGAGGTCTCCAAGGGGAAGTGGCAGTGGAAGCCGAATATGGGAGACTAATCATCCCATCCTGTCAATCTCGGACACTGCCCCTACATTCAGCAATTATTAGTCTGTTTCCTTAACATTACCCGCTACACACACACACACACACACACACACACACACACACACACACACGGGGTGGGGGGAGAGAGAGAGAGAGAGAGAGAGAGAGAGAGATCTGAAACTTCCAGATATCAAAGCTATAGTCTTGCCAAACTCGAGCATTTTCATCCAGCCATTTCATACAGCCCGTTTTAATTTAAGACATTTTCACAGACATAAGTCCACACCCAATATCCCCCATTTTATGTAAATGACAAGCTCATAGATGACCCTCCTCTCCCACCAAATCTGAAGCGAAGCACTCACCCAGCACTGAGACAGTATCACTTCACCTGCAATCTCCAAACCTGATTTTTCACCCCCGACTTTCCTGTGGAATCTTACTTTGCCACCAGCCTTGCACCCCAACCCTTCCCCAAGTTGGGCAATCGTTGATCTCTGCGGCAGCTGAAAGATATGCTGCTATGAGCACCCCATCAGGCTGAAAGGCTTCCAAGGGCTACCAGAGAACTTGCCTTGCCATCCCTCCTGCTTTTCGTGGCTGCATAAACCAACTCACACACTCCCTCTTCCCGGTATCACAAAGCAGAGCTACCTCCACAGAAAGAAAACATTTGGGTAAAAGCAAGTTGCCCCTAATGTGCCTCTCTTTCCAAATGTTGGGTGAATACAGTGGCTTTCAGGAAAGTATTTAATTAGCTTCCGCAAACTTCTTCCCTTGCCTGCAGAGTGTAGTGAAGTGGAGGGTTGGAGACTGTTTTACACCTTGCCACTCACATGTTAATTAATCTCTATCTAACCCTAATTGCAGTTTATTCAAGCACCGCTCAACAGCTCACCCACACAATAAACACTGATCCTACTTTTATACATATTACTTCACGTTAACACATTGAGTAATTAACTCCAGTACCAACTAATAGTGCAAACAAATATTTTCTGTAAACGAGATGATTTCAGGCAGAATAATAGAAGACTGGGGAAATGTCATGCATAGTGGAGTGTGGGCTGAGATTCTCATTCCTTGCCCTCCCTCGGCAACCTCCAAATTCATTTCCCCAGGACACACCAGTTTGTAAAAGGCTGATTTCCTTTTAGGAAATTAAACTTTCAGAATTTTAGAGAGTTGGTGGAGCGAGTTCTGTGAGATTATGGGCGATCTTTTTTAACCTACAGGTTTTTAGTGTAGGGCAGGATCCCAAATAGCTCCACGGGAGGTCTATAGAAGGTCACAGGTCTAAGCAGATCTCTCAAGCATGTTGCTGTATGGCAAGAAATAAAAACAGTTTTTGGGAAACTTCCTGCTTCAAAAACCTTTCCTTTGAGACTGCAGTTTCTCAAGAAGGGGTGATTTTCTGGTTTTAACATGCTTTTCAAATACCGACAGGCCACAAGCTGCACTGTGGATATACCGGTATCGAGGGAGCCGAGAGACGCGCAGCAGACACCTGGCCAGGAGACCAGTAGTCTAGACCCCTGAAAGGCCTTTAGGGTAGCATCAATCTTTTGGCCGCAGGGACTGGTTTCACATGTTGGCTGTGGCGTAGTGCTGGTAGTGTAATGGAGAGGCAGCCATGAGGACCAGCCCATCACACACAGCCCTTTGATCAACAAGGTCTTGCCCAGCAGTAGGCCTCAGCTCCAGGCTGATGCCAAAACTAGACTCTTGCTTCTTTGCCATCTGGTCTTGGCTTGGGCACTACTAAGAAAACCCCAGAGTGAGGCCTGAAGCACCTCCGGATCCCAACACTCCCTATTTTTCATAACCGGTCTGAAACCCAGCCCCTCTTCAGCTCTGTGGGACCCACCTCGACCTCTGCAATCCCAGGCCATGTGATGCCAGACCCAGGCCCAGAGAAGCAATGCACACCACTGACTAGGGATGTGTGCCCAACTCCAAAGACCCAGCACAGTGTTTTAATTGAAATCTCAGGCTTGAGCACAGCTGGCGGCTGCCTATTGATTTTACAGGAGCTTCTCTTGTAGGAAGCATATTAAATATGACTGGCCACATCAGGGTTTTTGTCTGTCCCTCCGCCCCTTCCCTCTGGCCATTTTATGGTCACTAACTCGAACCACCATAATAATGACTTCTGTTTAAGAAAAAAATCAATGCCAGAAATCGCCCACACTTTAGGACAAATTACTTAGCAGATGCCTTCCCGGAATGCAGACAACCTCAGAGGAAAATCCCTTTCTTGTATAGAAGCTCACACATTTGCAAGGCTTCTGGCACCCAAAAAGAAAAGCAGGCATTTCGGCTCTGGAAAAGGTGCTGCAATTGCAATTCTAGCATAGGTGGTTGGTGTCTCATGGTCCTAGACAACAATGGACACTATTATTTTTCAAATTATTATTACTATTATTTTTCCCCAATGGCTGAAAAACATAATAGGTCCTTGTATGCTACCTCTCGATAGGACAATACACGCTTGGGGGAGGGGACTGAGTTTGGGGAAGAGAGCTGAGCAGATTTCATGCTATCACTGCTCCCCTCCCGGATTTGTTTAGGGGTGGTTGGGGAAGGAACCCAAACCTTAAAAAAAAAAAAAAAAAGAAAAGAAAAAAAAACTTTCCTTATTTCTCTCTCCCTTCCTTCCCTTCCTCTCCATTTGAAATATGATTTACGTGGGGACCAGCTCTAGCCGCTGCTAAAAATTCATTAACTTCCCAAGAGAAATTGTTCTGCGATCCTCTTTTTCACCCAAGAAGCATCTTACTGAAAACGTTTGAACAGACTTGCCGGTGGCGGGCTTGCGGAAGGCGCAGGGGCCTCCGCCTTTGGAGAGCGTTGTTCTCTGTGTTGAGAGACAAAGAGCCCCAGATACCCTGGCCCAACCAGGCAGAGCATGTGCCTGAAGAGCTGCCGGGTTCCAGGTACCGCACAGTCCCAGGCCCGGACCGCCAAGATAGACGGGCTGGTGAGGTCTGTGTCTGCTCCGCAGCCTCAGCCTTCGGGCGCTACAGCGCAGAGCTAGAGCGGCACGTCGGCCGGCCCTTTCCACCCAGGAGCTGTTTAGCAGTGCTCCTAGCATTCAGGGACCAGCCTGTAAATTTCAATGTACCCACTGACAGTTTTCACCTTAGACCAGGAGCACTGTCTGTAAGCCGGGGCCTCCAGGCTTTCAGCCTGAGGCATACGGTGGGGGTGGGGCAGTCATACAAACCTATGTGGGTATCCAGGATCCTTCCAACAACTGGGTGATCACAGCCAAGGACATTCTCTTGTCGTCGGAAATCTGGGCAGTGTAGACACTCCCAGGGCAGAGGGACTCTCCCCAAAGTGCGGATCTGTAGCCTCTACAGTGCAGGTTTGGTGCACTCTCCTCTCTGCCCTGGATGCATATATAATCACAAACATATATATGCATATCGTATATATGCATATGCATATATTTCGTGTATATGCATGTGTGTATATTCTATCGACATTCTAGAAATGGCATTTGATTAGGAATCTAATCCAATACTTGGCACAGCTTTTTTAAGCGGACGTGCCATTTTCTCAGGCTCCGTAAAGGCCCCCCTTTTACACCTGGGTTTTCTTAAGACTTGATTTTGGTATACAATGCAGAGGACATTTCATAAACAACAGCTATGATAGATTTTAAATACGTTGCAGACATATATGTGCACACACACATGAAATAAAAAGGTGCTTTGGTGACTGACAGGTCCAGTGTAGTCGGAAGATGTGGATTTGCACCCTGGGAAGATGGCTTAGGATCCTCCCTGTTATTTAACTTGGCAGCTGGTTAAACTCCTCAGTGGAGCCTGCCCAAAAGTATTAGCGTTAAGAGCTAAGAGCAGGAGTTAAGCAACTTAAGAGAGCAAAGGATAAGAGGAAGGGATTTTAGAGTCCCCGGAACTTCTGCGGTTCACAGGGCTGTGGTGGACAGACCTGGATGGCGCATTGCATAGGATCTGAACTGTTGTGTTTGCTCAACTAGCTGGTGCCTGGCTGTGTGTGTGTGTGTGTGTGTGTGTGTGTGTGTGTGTGTGGCTTTAACAAGAACTCCCCATGTATGCATGTTCAAAAGAAAAAGTTCTTTTCGGTTTCTCACATGTTCAGCCCTGTTCAGTCTTTCTTAACTAGAGGAAGCTCAGTCTTTCTGCTGGGGGAGGGGGGGGGTTGTGATCTGTCTTAAGCAGAGAGAAATTGGAAATTCCAGAAATTCCTCCCAGAAAAAGCCAGTTTCTTTCTCCATCAGTGTCCCTGTGACATATAGCCCCTCCTCTTTGGGTATGACCAGGGTATTAACAAGTACATAGACTCTGTACTCTGCCGGATGCAGTTACTAACTTAAGCAGCCAGTCGGTCAGTCAGTCCTCAGGGCATCTGTGAAGTCAATGCCTTTAATCCTCATCTCCATCAGAACGATGCAAAGGTTGATGTTCCAGGAGGCAAAGCAACACGAACAAATTCACGGAGATCGGAGATCGTTAAGAGGTTCTTTGCGTAAGATTCCCTGCACTCTGCCCAAAGCTCTGCTATGAGTCTCAGCATCTGCTTCAATACCCTGCTGGAAAGAAGGGGGAGACAGAAAGACCTGGAGGGACAGGAGCTCCACAAGGGGAGCAACAGAACAAAACAAACCAGGCACAGGGGTCTTTTCTGAGACTGATACTTCAACCAAGGACCATTCATGGATATAACCTAGAACCCTTGCACAGATATAGCCCATGGCAGCTCAGTGTCCCTAATAGGGGTTCCAAATAAGGGGAACAGGGACTTGTCAGAACTCCATGGCCTGCTCTTTGATCACCTCCCCCTGAGGTTGGGGTGGGGGCAGCCTTACCAGGACACAGAGGAAGACAATGCAGCCAGTCCTGGTAGGCTAGGGTCAGATGGAAGGGGAGGAGGACCTTCCCTATCAGTGGACTGCGGGAGGGGCATAGGAGGAAAAAAGGGAGAGGGCAGGATTGGGAAGGCAGGATAAAGGGATAAAGGGGCTACAGCTGGGATGCAAAGTGCATACATTGTAATAAATAAATACATAAATAATATTTAAAAGAAAGGTTCTTTGCAGAGCCTGGAATCATGAATAACATGCAAAACAAACAAACAAGCAAACAAACAAAAAACCCAACAAAGAAACCAAAAACCTAAAGCTGAGCAAACTAGTGCTCCTGGCAGGATGTACAGAGGTAAACACCTTGGAGAAATGCTTGGCAATGTCTATGAAGGTTCGCTACTTGCATGGCTTATGACCCCCTGATTGCATGCCCACCTGTGGACCCAACAGACATGTTTTATCTGTAGTTACTAAGTGACATGCACTGCAAAGATTCACAGCAACACAATTTGTTGCAGCCCTAAATTGGCAATCATGTGAATAACCATTAGAAGAATCCGGAGTCGAGTAGTGGCATATCCACAAAGTGAAACAGCATACATCACTGGCAGTGACCAGCTATTGAAACATAGAGTAGCATTAGTGGATCTCACAAATACCATGTTATGCAGAAGCTAAACATTTTGAAATAAACAAAATTTGAGGATCTGAAGGGAGCCTCTGGGGTGCCGATAAAGGTCCTGTTTCTTAACCAAGGTGTTTGCTGGTGTATGAATGTTTATCGGGTAGTATATATGAAACTTCCTACTTCTCTTCATATGTTTCATACTTTGATATATCTGTTAGAGCCACCTATTTGTTTATATGTCTATAGATGCTTATTACATTCATGTGTCTGTTAAGTAAGTAATCATGAATTTGCCTGATTCCTCTCAGTCCCCAATTTTCCAAATGAGCACTGGCCCCCTCCTGCCTCTTGACTAATGTTTTTTAAATTTCTTCCTCTGGACCACACCATAATATCAGTGAACTTGTCCTTAGGTAAACTCATACAAATGAGTGGTATTCAGTTTCTACCATGGTTGTCTTTGTAGTTGGATGTTTGATCCATTGTTCCAGGGAACTTGTTGAGTGTTCAAGCATGCTAAATCTGGGCTGTCCATTTAAAGTCGTTCTTCCTTCCTCCTTGCTTCAGTAGGAGATAGCAGCTGTAAGCTTGACCTTCCTCTTGGCCAGGGCTCTAGGTGCCATCATAGGCTAGGGACTGCCTCAAACATTCCAAAGACACTCTGGCCTGTGGAAGTTGAAGAGCTGTGTGACTGCAAGAGAGCTGTGGATGAGGAAATTGTAGGAACTAACATTAATAGAAAGCCTTGGCAAGTCTTTAGAGCCCAACTCACTGGGGTTTGGCCCTACTCAAGGCTAGAGAAAAAAACAGACAGAATCTTGGCTCTCTGGCAAGTGACCCAGTTAGCGGAATGAGCAGTTTTGCTCTTGGAAAAGGTGGGGAAGTTTATTTTAGAAGGGGGAAAAAGCTTTGGAATACAGAAACCAAACAAAGTACTTGATAGCCGCCCACTCCTGTAGAGATGTATGGTGGACTCTGCCAGGTGCATGAGCTGCAGGTATGATGTCATCATTTCCAAATGGATATCAGCACCCTACACCTAAAGCACCTACGTGAGGACAAGGAGGAAGTAAACAGGTATCCTATTCAAGAGTAAAAAGATAGATCTCTTATCCAGAAAAAGCCAAAGTCGATAGAATTCATTTACTAGTTAGTCAAGCACACCTGTCTGGGACCTTCCTACACTGGAAACACATGAGTGTCTCAGGAACGATACTTACCAAGAGGGCATTTTTTTGGGATTTCTGACATCCAGTCAGGTAGTATATATAAGTGCCTCTGTAAACCAGGTACTAAGTCTTGAGGAATGAATAACAGGTGTGGCTAGAGTGATAGAAGACTCTTAAAGTTGCCAGGACAAGGTAACTAAAAAATTCCCTAGCTGTGAAGAAAAATCATCTGAGAAACTTCTCCATCAAAAGCGTTTTCTTCGGGCGGTTTCAGTTTGGAGAGGTGGATTCACCTTTCTTCAGCCAACTACAGGGGTCTTTTTTCTAGAGAAGAAATCACATTTTGGGTAGACTTGTGCCTCCTTGGAATAAACAATGCAAGGTGAAAGCCTGTTCTGGGATTTATGGGGATAAGTGTATTTTAGATAATGACTGTAAAAAATCACATAAAGCTGTAAGCTGGCTCAGCAGTTAATGGTGTGTCTACAGGCAACTGTCTAAACTGAGCAGCCAGGTCTCTCATCTCTGTTAGGAGATGAGCACCTGCTTCAACACAGAGTGTGGAGGACCAAATGAGAATTTGCACAGATATCACTGATCACTGCCCACTGGCCAATGAAAAGCAAGTCAAACTTCCTTATTATGCACTTGTTTTGTGATGATGAATTGCTTTTTCTTCCTGATTAGAAATTAATTGATGATGTATTTGGAAAAGTAGAGAGAAGACAATTAAAATTGCCATAATTTTATTATTCCAAAATCTCTGACAATTCTTTGGTGTCTGTTCTTTCTTTGCCTTTAAAAGATCGGCATCAGATGATATGTGCAGCTTTATAATGTTTTTCATTTGACACAGCATGAACATTTTTCCATGTTTTAAATATGCTAATAAGACACATTTTTAATGTCTCTAGAAGTTTACTATATGTCTTCAACATGAGTTAAACAGTCCTTTGCTTTTGGATATTTAGGTTATTTATAATTTTTCTGCAATAGTTCCATCAGGAACATTCTCACACACGAATTCTATGCATATCTAATTCCTGTAGGATAAATTCCCAGAAGTAGAATTACTATGGCGAGAGATATCTATATTTTAAAAGCTTTATATACCAACTGACAAAATGCCCTTCATTGAAGGGGTACATATTTATCCCATTTCAACCAGCAGGACGTGACAATCCTTTCTCAGAACCTTTGCTAACACTCGGCATAATCATTTAAAACATTTTACCAATTTGATAGAAATCAAATGGCATCTCATTGCTATTTCTTCCCGTGTGTTCTTGCCCAGGGCAGGCTTGGTTGCCAAATCATGAAGAGCTTGGAATGATGGTGCAGACCAGGGTGACAGAATAGAGAAAGACATATGGGAAAGGGTGTCCCGGAGAAAGCACAGTTCAGAAAAAAAGGGGACCACAGCGTCATTTTTTTCTTGACATCCGCAAGGTTCCAGATTGCTATACACTTCAAACAGTTCTGGTAAAGCATCTCTATTTCCTTTTTAATAATTTATTTAATTTTATTTTATGTGCATTAGTGTGAAGGAATCAGATCCCTTGGAATTGGGGTTGCAGACCGTTGTGAGCTGCCATGTGGGTACCGGAATTGAACCCAGGTCTTTTGGAAGAGCAGACAGTGCTCTTAACCACTGAGCCATCTTTCCAGGCCCCTCCATTCCTTTTTTTTTTTTTTAGAAATGGGCTTCTGAGCCCTCTCCTCTGTCCAGCCTTGTATGTCTGTGCTGATCTGTGTCTTAAGTCTAGACTGGTGAACAGGACCCTCAGGCTGATGAAGTCAAGGTGAGCAGGGCTTCTTCCAAAGGGCTCCCAGCTTTACTCTAGCTCAGCCAGACATTTAACAAATGCTTTCTGGCTGGCCTGGAGGGGTACAGCAGTAAGAACAGCTCGGCTGGCTGAAGCCTTATACTGTGGCTGGAAGGGGAATTAGAAGTAGCAGGATTGAGAGGCAGGCCCCATCCACACTGCACAGATAGAGACGGTGCAAAGAGGAGAGTTTTGTTTCCTACAATAGCTTGATTTCTTCTGGAATTTGAGCTCCTGTCTAGTTGGAGAACTGTATGCTTTCTTTAGTGACCTTTCAGAATTCTCTGCTGGTGGTTAAAATAAAACAACCAAATTGAATCAACGTTTACCAAATAATAGACAGCAATATAAAGAACCCGTAGTCTCATCCTGCTCCAGGAAGACCAACTCAAGGCAGTTCCAGTTCACTTACCTCCCCCTTTCTGGCTCCCTCTTAGCCTAATTCAAGTTTCAGACATTCCGCTGTGTTAGGACTCTTATAGTACTAGCAGTACTAACACCATCAATGTTTACTTTTTCAATTTTCTTGTACATATAATACTAAAAAGTCCTTTATCTAAATTATGAACTTGGAAAGATTATAATAAATCATAACTAATAGTCTTGGCTTCAAAATCAATCTATCTATCTATCTATCTATCTATCATCTGTCTATCAAGTTTTGGGAGTTCCTTTTTTAAACCAATTTTTTTGTGCATACGTAGGGCACATTTGTGTACACATGGTGTGTGTGTGTGTGTGTGTGTGTGTGTGTGTGTGTGTGTGTATTGGCCCGGGTAGCCATTCTGTGCATATGAATAGCAGAGGACTTATTTAGGTATTGTTTCTTCCTTTCTACCTTGTTTGAGATAGGGTTTCGTTGTTGTTTGCCACTTCGAAAGCTTCTGAAGACTCTCCTGAGTTCATCCTCCATCTAACCCCAGGTACCCTGGGATGGTATGTGTTACCATAGCTGGCTTTACATGGGCTCTGGGGATTTACGCTCAGATCATCATGCTGGAACAGGCATCACTTTTCCCACTCACCAAGCAACTCCTCCAGCTACCTACCCTTTCTTCTTGAGACAGGGTTTCACATCGTAGTCTAGACTGGCCCAGAATTGACAGCAATCCTCCTGCCTTGACTCTTGAGTGCGGGGGTTAGGGTTGTGAGTCATCCAGCACACTCACGTAATTTCTGATTTAGAGGCTCGTGTCATTTCTTTCTTCTTTTCCCCTTTGCAATTGACTGCTTTAAAGAACACTGTGGGCTTTGTTGTTGTGGGTTCCATAGTGTTTCCTACGTCCATGTTTTACTGACAGATTTCTTGTGGTGCAGACAATGTCAAAGACCCACGTCTTAGCATGTTGTCTTTCTCTCTTGAATTTTCTCAACACTATCTCCTGGCTTTTTAAGGCTCCCTGGCCTGTGCACTCTTGGAAGGCAAGAGCTTCTCTTATTCAGCCGTTGGTCACACCCAACACCTGCGTAGCAAGTACTTGACTTGCTGAAGGAGCAAATGGTTGAAATAATTAGGCTCTTTTTGTGTGTTTGTGCATGTAGATTGTCTGCCCGTCTGCATGTGTATGTACACATGCATGTGGAGACCTGAAGACAACCTCAGCTGTTGTTCCTCAGGAGCCTTATTTTTAGACAGGATCTCTCACTGGACATGGAAGTCACCAAGTAGGCTAGGCTGTCTGGCCAGTGTGCTCCAGGGCTCCACCTGTCTCTGCTTCCTCAGCACTGAGATCACAGGTATGCACAACCCATGTCTGTATTTATTTATTTTTTTACCTGAGTTCAGAGGATCAAACTCAGGCCCTTATGCATGCAAGGTGGAGACTTTACCAACTCCTTTCTTTTCTTTATTCTTTTGGCATGCACACTCGTGATCGCTGTAGCACTGTATTTTGTTGTGCTTCTTTTGGTTTGCTACCTCCCCATGCGTGTTTAGTGTCTAAGAACTGGGCAGGCCTCGCATTAGTTTGAAAATATAGATCTTGGTGCTGGAGGGCTGGCTCAGTGGTTAAGAGCACCAGCAGCACTTCTAGAAGACCTGGGTTCCATCTCCAATACCTACATTATGGCAGTTTGCAATTGTCTGTAACTCCATTTCCAGGGGAGCCGATAACTTCCTCTGATCTCCACAGGCACCAGGCACAAGAGCAATGGACATACATGCAGACAAACACACTTATATTCATAAAGTAAAGCAATAAAATAAATATTTTATTTTGTTTTTGTTTTTCTCGAGACAGGGTTTGTCTGTGTAGTCTAGGCTGGCACCAAACTCACAGAGATCCACCTGCCTCTGCCTTCTGGGTGCTGGGATTAAAGGCATGCACCACTGCACCCAGCTAAAATAAATCGTTTTAAAAAATGAAAAAAACAAAACAAAACAAAACAAAACAAACATGGAACGAGAAGAAGACACTCAATTTCTGCTGGTCTCTGAATGTGTGCATGGGTATATACACATGATTGTACACACACGTCAGACATCCTCTGTTCTCCAAGGTAGACCTTTTCCCCAGTGCCTTTCAAGCAATGCCAGAACAGGTTGTTTTTCTCAGCGATTGACTGGTGAATAGACAGACTGAGTTTTCATCTTCTGAAGTTCCAGAATGTACAGCGGTGCTTCCCTTTCCTCCATAGTCGTTAAGCAAAGTTAAAAAACCAAAACGTTTCAGACCGCTCATTCCGTGGCCATTGAGAAGGCATTTACCTTTAGAGCCTACACTCCCTGCCACCTCTTCCTCCACAGATCGCTTGGGGGTGGCAGCTGATGTAGTATAAAGTGGTATAGAGAAGAGATTTCACATTCTATAGTAAGAGCTTGCTTGAGGAGCGAAGAAGAACCACAGCAATGAGACTGTTCTTCGTTAAGTTAAATCCAGGCCTCTATCCATTTAACATACCTTTGCATGACTGGTATTCTCCTTTGGTGTTTACTTGTGAAGTTTTCTACCTAGACAGTTTAAAGGAATAAGTAACTAATACTAGTCAGCTACAGGTTAATGAGATCAGTGTTCCCTGTTGACTTGACAACACTTAAGTTAAACAACATAATATTCGACGTAGAAAAAAAGTTCTCCGTCACATAAAAGATTCTCCGTCACATACACTTTTGGAATGTTTTTTTCCCAGAAGGTGTTTCCAGAGTCCCACCATATATATCAACTCAGTAATTGCTAGTAGTTGTTATTATTAAGGTGTCAGCATGTTGCCATGTAACGTAGCTAGACCAGTTAGCTACATCTTCAGGTAATTAGAACATGCTTTGGTGGGTAATACTGCATTTCTTCCCTCACTCACATAGTGTAATAGCATAGTGGAAATTTAAAGCTGGTGAGATGTGACCCCGTGTCCTACCTGTTAACTATCTTCTATCTTGAAACACAAAAATATAACCTATAATCATTTTCCCAAATAAATGTTAAATTATGATTTATTGAAATAATTTGGCCAGTTTGATGGTCTGTTATTTTTTTTTTTTAATATAGAAAGGCAAAGTACATAAAAACTCAAGTGACAACACATGCTAGTGAGGATGTGGAGAAAGGGGAACCCTCCTCCGTTGCTGGTGGGAATGTAAACTTGTACAGCCCCTCTGGAAATCACTCTGGTGCTTTCTCAGAAAACTGGGAATAATTCTACCTCAAGACCCAGCTATACCATTGCTGGGCATATAACCAAAGGATGCTCCAACATGCAGCAAGGGCATTTGCTCAACACATGGTGAACATATCATAGCAGCTTTGTTTGAAATAGCCAGAAACTGGAAACAAACTAGATGGTCCTCAACTGAAGAATGGATACAGAAATTTGGTACATTTACACAATGGAATATTAATCAGCTATTAAAACAAGGAAGTCATGAAATTTTCAGGCAAACAGATGGAACTAGAAAGGATCATCCTGAGTGAGGTAACTTAGACTGGAAAAGACACACATGGTAGATATACTCACTTATAAGCGGATATGTAGTACAGGATAACCGTACTACAATCCAGAGACCCAAAGAAGATAAGTACAAGGAGGGCACAAGGGAGGATGCTGGAATGTCACTCATAAGAGGAAGTAGGATAGATAGCAGAAATGGATGAAGAGAGGGAACTGGACAGGAAATGGAATGGGGAGGGAAATGAGGGTAGGGATCAGATGTGGGGAGAATGGGGGTAGGAGGTGAGAGGGCTGGGACCAAGAAGGGAAACTGGGATGGAACATTTCTTGGTCAAGCGGGAGGCCTGCTACAGGGTAGTCTCCTGGGAGGATATGGGTGTGACTCCTAACAGAGGGAACATGGAGACTGAAGTGACTACCTTCTAGTCAGGCAGGAGTACTGCCTTTGATCTAAAAATTACCCTGCCTACCAGAAGCACAGGGATAAACCAGGGGACAGAGACTGGCCAACTATCCAACCAATGACTGGCCCAATCTGAGAGTCACCCCATGGTAGAGAGCCAGCTCCTGACACTGTTAATGGTGCTCTGCTATGCTTGCAGACAGGAGCCTAACTTGACTGTCCTCTGGGAGGCTCCAGCCAGCAGAGGATCGAGACAGGTGCTGGGACTTGCAGCCAAGCATGGCACAGAGCTCCAGAAGTCCTGTGGAAGTGTTGGGGGGGGAAGATGGAAGGATCTAGAGGGGACAGGAACCCCACAAGAAGACCAACAGAGATGGCTAACCCAGTCTCATAGGGGTTTTCAGAGTTTGAGACATCAACTAAGGAACACGCATGGTCTGTACCTAGGACCTCTGCACATATGTGGCCAATGGGCAGCTTGGTCTTCATGTGGGGTGCCTGGCAGGTGGAGGGGCTGGCTGTTTCTAACATGGAGCTTATTGCCTGTTTTTGGATCACTTCCCCCTGGCAGGCTGCCTTGCCTGTCCTCAGTGGATGAGGATATGCTCAGTCCGAATGTGATTTGATATGCTGGGGAGGGTTGATATGGGTGGGTGGGGGAGGAAAGGGTGAGAGGAAGGGGGAAGGAGAAAAAGAGGGTTGAGAGGAGAGGAGGGCTCCCTTGGGATATAAAAGAAATAAACTTAAATAAATTAAAAATTAAGAAAGAAAGGTAAATTATATAGCTGATGTGGTTGGTATAAAAAGGAAAGGATAGGGCTGGGGAGATGGCTCAGATGTTAAGAACACTGGCTGTTCTTCTGAAGGTCCTGAGTTCAATTCCCAGCAACCACATGGTGGCTCACAATCATCTATAGTGAGACCTGGTGTACAGGCACACATGCAGGCAGAATGCTGTATAAATAATAAATAAATCAATTAATTAAAAAAGGAAAAGACATCATCTTCTTGTTATAGGTAATGGAATTAAGAAAAGAGTCACTGGAAAAAGGGGAGCAATGAGGAAGAGAAAGGTCTTTGATAGATGTTTCCATGCTCGAGTGTGTGTGTATGTGTGTGTTTGTATACATGCATAGACATCTGTTACTTCATGGATCTCTTTGGCAGCCTGGTAAGACTGTAAATTTCATCTCAGGATAGTGGTTGTGAAAGAATAAAATAGTAAAATTCCCAAAGTATCTATCATATTGATATAGCTCTTAAAATCTCAGAGAAAGAAAACGGTGTAATACCAATCACATTGATGTGCCTGTTAAATCAGAAACATAAATGTGTGGCATGGTGGTCAATGTATAGCATATGTGCATTTTTTTTAAAATGACTTTTAGAATGTGTTTATCCTCTTTACCTGAAAAATTTGGGTCCTTTGACCAACACCACCCATTTCCCCATCCCTGTCACCATTTATCTACTTTGTTTCCATGAGTTTGGCTCTTTAGATTGAACCTATAATGAGGATTTTAGAATACCTATCTCTTAGCTTACTTTACTTAGCGTCGTGCACTTAGTATCTATTCATTGTAGAAAATGACAGAACTTCTGTTAAGTTTGAATAGTGTTCCATTTACACACACACACACACACACACACACACACACACACACACACACACTTTATCCATTCACCCACTGATGAGTCCTGAGGTTGAGTCCATATCTTAGCTACTGTGAATAATGGCTGAGCGTGGGATGCAGGCATCTCTTTGGTGTGCTTCTTTCTTTATATCCTAAATGCGATCCAGCGACAGGTGCAGTAAAGACGGCAACTGAGAGATACGAATGAGCATTGCGCTAGCACATCAAAGGTCATGCTGCAATTGTAATGTTCTGAAGATGTCTGTGATTTCTATTACTACTGAAGCCACAAATACTGGAAATTTTTGTGTGATTTTCTACTTCCCTTCCCCCATTGAAGTTCCAGGGCCTCCTAAGTTTTAACTAAACATGACAGGATAACATTGTCTCCCTGGTAAAAGAGAGCCCTCACATGGAGGTTCACTTTTCTTTCTGTATTCGGTGCTAGTACTTGCCCTTTGATGGACACAATGTCTCTCTTGTCTAGATGTTAGTGCTATGGAGAAACTTTTCATAACCCACTGCGTTTTGCTGTAATTTTTTTGAGATATAGTCTCATTAAGTTGCCTTGGTGGCCTAAAACTTGTTTTATTTTCCTGGCTCCATTATATTCCATTGTATTAAAGGCTGCAATTTGTTATTTTACAACTCCAGAGAAGCTCCAGATTTAGTTGGGGTGGCACTGTTCTTTGCAGGAAAGATGATAATATATCTCTTGCAGTCCTTGGGCTGACACCAAGCATAGTCTCTGCCCTGGGCTGCAGAAAAGTGACTGTAGACAATGACACCAGTAGCTTACCCACAGCAGCTGGCTTCACACTGCTGTTCTTGCCTTTAATCATTTGGGACGTCCATCTGCCTCTCAAGTCTGAAGTGCTGTGTGCTCTCCCTCCTCATTCACCCACTCCTTTGCCCTCAACCAATGGTGAGAAAGACCCGGGATGTAAGTTCCACATTTTCTTCCTCTCCCAGGAGGTCCTTGTAATTTGTCATCACTTACCCCCAGGGGCTGCATTCCCGTCCTCACCTTTTGTTCTGCCCCAGTCCCCCCATCACTGTTTCTGGATTACTCCCTGATACTACTTCTTGCACTAGATTCCTCATTTTGGGGCTCATTTCTGCTAAAGCTCAAATTAAGGCAATGATGATGAAAGACAAGGGAAAAACTTTCTTTCATTAATCCAATCCTTTAGTTGTTCTCCTGAGAGCCTCACACAAAACAAAGTAAAGGAGAATGGGATCCCAGTGTAGACTAGGGACAGATTTTTCTTTTTTTGAAACACAGAAGTAAATACTAAAAGAAGATGGAGTGAGGACACTTTTCTTCACACCTTGCTGCCCAGGCCACAGATGAGCATGATGAATTCTTCTGGGAAGAAGCAGGTCAGCAGTAGAATGGTGGAATCCAGTCCTTAAAGGTGGTGACTAACCACGTCTATGATCTAGGAGTCTGAAACTCCCGTGGTGTGTGAACTAGACTGGTCCCTGTGGGCTCATACATAAAAGCTTAATCCAAAGTTGTTGGAATGTTTGGGAAGGTTTAGGAGGCATGGCCTTGTTGGAGGAGGTGTGTCACTGGGGAGTTGGGCTTTGTGCTTTCAAAAGTCAATGCCATTCCCAGTTAGTGTTTTTGTCTGTCTGTGTTTGTTCCTGTGGATTAGAGTTAACCTAATGGTGATGGACTCCTACCCCCCTGTAACTGTAAGCCCCAAATAAACCCTTCCTTTTATAAGTTACCTTGACCACAGTGTTGCCCTCTCTGTCTCCTGATTGTGGATCAAGATGTAAGCTTTCAGCTACTGCTCTAGGGCCATGCCTACTTCCACAGGGTTATGGATTCTAGCCCTCTGAAACTATACCCCCATTAAACACTTTCTTCTACAAGTCACCTTGATCATGGTGTCTTTTCACAGCAATAGAAAAGTAACTAAGATAGCTCATAAAAGGTTGAGAAATTGAAAATAAAATATTAGCATTCACTGAATATCTCACAGATATGCCTTTAAAAAGTGTTTTGTGCACATTAATCTTGATTTTGTGCATTTAATCTTGGTAACCTAGTAAACTTAAAGGTTTATTTTATTTTAGTTGTCAATGAGTTGTATATTTTAAAGTTCTGCAAAGTTCCTTATTAAACTTTGGGATTTTTGAGATTGCTATTAAAACAAATTTTAATCATTTTTCTTATTATTTCATAACTTGATTCATGCATGCACTTAATGTGTTTTGATCCAACTACTCCTATTTCCCCTTGTCATTACTCTTCTGTCCCTCCCACCACTTTTCCTTCCCATCTTAATGTTTTTATTGTTTTTCACTCAGTGAATCTACTTAGAGTTCTTTGTTGCACACGGACACAGGACCGCCTGCTGGACCATGGAAAGCCTCTTAGGAGCCACATTCCTGAAGAATGGAGAGAAGCCATCCCCAAGAAGCCATCAGTTGCTAATAGCCCCTCAGGTAGAGGTGGAACTTTATGCCCCCTGCCCCTGCCCTCCATGCTGGGATTTGGGCTGGCTTGAGCCTGTGGAGGTCTTGTGTATGCAGTTCTAGCTCTTGTGTGTTCATGAGTGCTACTGTCCTCTCATGTGTAGAAATACTATCCACTGCCTTTGGCTCTTACAACCATTCTGCCCCCTCTTTAGCAATGATAACTGAACCTTGGTGGGAAGCATGTGTCTTAGCTGCTTTTCTATTGCTGTAATAAAACAGCACAACCACTTATATGTAATAAACCCACACATATGTGTATGTATGTGTACATATATTAATTAAACTTTTAGGAGGAAGGAGTGTTTGGTACGTTTACAGTTTCAGAGGGCTAGAAGTTCACACCATCATGGCCTGGGACATGGCGGCAGGCAGGTATGGTGCTGGAGCAGCAGCTAGGAGGTCCCATTTGCAGGAGGCAGAGGGGGCACAGTGGGAATTGTGCTAGCGTATTGAAACCTCAAAGCCTGCTGCCAATAACACACCTCCCCCAAAGAAGGGTTCACCTCCTAATCCTTTCGAAACAATTTTCCAGACTGGGGCTAAGTAGTCAAATATATGGGCCTATGAGGGTGATTCTCAATCAAACTTCCACAGGATGTAACAGAGGTCCCTTTTAGAATGGCGCATGCCACAGTCTCTTATCATCTGTTGACCAGTGTGGGTCTCTGTTCTAATTACCAACTACTACAAAGGGAAGTTTCTCTGATGAGTGATGCACTGACCTGTGGGTATAAAGATGAGAGCTTCAGGGGACATTCGATACTTTGTCCACTTAGCAGAATACATAACAGTATTAGATTCTCCCATAGGGCCTCTGCCCTAGCCAGCTGCCAATTGTTGGCTCAGTTAATACAGGTACAAGTTCTAGCTCACAGAGTTAGTTTTAAATCCGATCAGAAAGTGGTTGGTTACTACAGTCAGAATGACTGTGATTAAAAAAAAAATACAACTATGAGCACGATGGCTTGGGTATGGTGGTGAAAGGAGAACATTTATTCACTCTTGGTGAAAGCGCAGACTCGCACAGCAGCTGGTAAACTCAATGTGGAGGTTCACCCAAAAGCTAGACACAGACCTACCAGGTGATGCAACTCTGTCACTCCTGGTCATGCTCCTAAGACTTCTGTATCCTGGTACAGACTGTGCTCATCCATAGCCATTGCTGCTCTGTTCACAGTAACCAGGAAGTAGAAACAGCCTAAATGTCTGGCCAGTGGTGAATGGATAAT
Source organism: Psammomys obesus (assembly GCF_907164565.1). NCBI lineage: Eukaryota > Metazoa > Chordata > Mammalia > Rodentia > Muridae > Psammomys > Psammomys obesus. The sequence continues at coordinate 4,328,389 of NW_026585742.1, forward strand.
GAAAAAGTGGTACACACGTAATGGAATATTATTCAGCTGTAAAGAAAAAAAGAAATTATGGATTTCCAGGTCAGTGGATGAGTGAGTTAACCCAGACCTGGAATGATGAATGCCACCTTTCCTGTCTCGTATGCAAATGCTGGCTTTGAATCTTTAGCTATATGTGTTTAAGTCAGAATATCTACAGAGGTCAGGAAACTAACGGGGTCATGGAGGGATTTCAACAGAAGAGGAATAGAGCAAAAGTGGCATGAAGGGGGAAAGAAAAATAACGGAACATGTTAAATTGGAGGATGGAGTAGAGGAGGGAGTTAGGGGAGGAATAAACAACACGAAAGATATTTGAAAAAGCCACATGAAACCTACCACCGTTGCTTCTTCTTCAGCTGTTGGTCAGTGAGGTCCCCTAGACCCCACTCCAAACATTGCAGGCATTGGCATTGCTCTGGCTACCCTCCAGAACTTGATGGAGGGTAGCCACATGTTTGAGTCATAGGGCACAGAGACATTTGGCTGGTACTAACCCGGACTCTTTCTCTCTACTCAGTCCCGGAAGATTCTACGCATGCTGTCGACGGAGAAAAGTAACCAACAGTCTTACCTAGCTGTGAACCATGTAAGCTACAGCAATCGCTGAACGGGTAAGGTGTGCCTAGTTGTGCAACAGTAAAATGAATATTATGTGAGTGTTTTTCAAAACTTGTGTGTATGTATGTGTGTATGTGTGTGTTTGAGAGAGAGTATTGGTGCCTGCTGAGAACAGAAGATAGCCATTGAATCTGACGGGGCTGGAGTTATGGGTGGCAGTGAGCTGCTGGATATGGCTAGAGAGAGCAGAACCCTGGCCCTCAGCAAGAGCTGTGAATACTCTTCTCTGCTGAATACTCCTCTAATGAACTTCTAACACGGACAACATACAGGACATGATTCTCCCTAGTTCTGTCTAATGGGTGAGAAAACTGAGAACTAAACATGAAGTAATTTTTATAAGGTCACATTACTGCCAATTAACTCCAGAACCTGTGTTCTTTGTGTGCAAGGACCGTGTGTGTGTGTGTGTGTGTGTGTGTGTGTGTGTGTGTGTGTGTGTG
>NW_026585742.1:4329489-4348462 GCF_907164565.1 Psammomys obesus
TGTGTGTGTGTGTGTGTGTGTGTGTGTGTGTGTGTGTGTGTGTGTGTACGGAGGCTGCAAGAACATCACATCTCCAGAGTTGTTCCGTCTTAGTTTGGGTTTCTATTGCTGGGATGAAACACTATGATGAGAAAGCAAGTTGGGAGGAAAGGGTTTATTGGGTTTATACTTCCAAATTATAGTCCATCATTAAAGGAAGCCAGGACAAGAACTTAAACAGGGCAGGATCCTGGAGGCAGGAGCTGATGTCGAGGCCATGAAAGGGTGCTGCGTGTGGGCTTGCTCCTCATGCTTTGCTCACTCTGCTTTCTTATAGAATTCAGAACCATCAGCCCAGGGGTAGCCTCTCCCACAAAGGGCTGGGCACATTGATGCTAATGAAGAAAATGCCCATAGGCTTGCCTACAGCCTTGTCTTAGGGAGGCATTTTCTCAGGTGAGGCTCCCGCATCTCTGATGACTCCAGCTTCTATCAGATTGATGCAAAACCAGCCAGGACAGTCCATCTCAAGTGCTATCCCTCTTGTGTTTGTTTGTTTTTTGAAACAGAGTCTTTCACTGGTCTGATCATCCCAAATCAGGCCAAACTGGCTTGCCAGCAAGGGCCAGGATCCTCCTGTCTCAGCTTCACCAGCAATGGGATCATAAGCGCAGGTCACAAAGCCTGGCTTTTTTTTTTTTTTTTTTAAACTGGGTTCTTGAAATTGAATTTCATTCTGTGCTTTCAGGGCAATTACTGCTATCTCCCCAATCCCAGCAGCCTGTGAGGTTAACTTTCTTTTAATAACCCTCTCTACGCCTGTTACTCAGTGCTGGACACATCCTGCAGAGCCTTCCATCTTTACCTCAGTATTTACAGGAAGTTGTTTATCCAGGCCCCCTGCTGGTCATCTTTGCACACACACTGGTGAAGAATGGATGATTGTTTTCTGCTTCTGCCCTAGTTCACTTTGGGAAATATCTTCCCTTGGACAGACATCTCCTTTAAAAATGTTTTTTTCCGTTTTTAAAAATTGCATTTTATTTTTATTAATTACGGTTTATTCACTTTGTATCCCAGCTGTAACCTCCTCCCCCATCCCCTCCCAATCTCACCCTCCCTCCTTCTTCTTCTCCTGTGCCCCTCCCCCAGTCCAATGATAGGGGAGGTCCTCCTCCCCTTCCATCTGACCTTAGTCTATCAGGTCTCATCTGGACTGCCTGCATCGTCTTCCTCTGTGGACTGGTAAGGTTCCTCCCCCCTCAGGTGGAGGTGATCAAAGAGCCAGCCACTGAGTTCATGTCAAAGATGGTCCCTGTTCCTATTACTGGGGAACCCACTTGGAGACTGAGCTACCATGGGCTACATCTGTGCAAGAGTTCTAGGTTATCTCCATGCATGGTTCTTGTTTGGAAATCATGAAATTTGCAGGCCAATGGTGGGATCTAGAAAAATATTTTAAACATATATATTTTAAAAGAGCTTAAGTCTGTGCATAGTGGCATTGTCACATAGGTTTGGGAACAGCAGAGGGCAGATGCCATGCCAGTGTTTCCTTTCAGTGGGTGGGTATGTTCCAGTTTCACAGTTCCTCATATTGAACAACATTTTGTATTATAATGAAGAAAATATAAGAAATTGATTTCACTAATAGGGGAGAAGAAATGAGTCAGAGGTGGTCTCACTGACTGACAATGCAGAAAGAAACCCCTTTTCTGGATTTGGGTATTGAGGGTTGTTGACCTTCCTTTCTCCATAATCATTTGATCAGAATTATCTTAACACTCTGAGCTTTAGGCATTTCCTTGTCCTGTCATAAACTGTGGAGAAATTCACTTCCAATATAACACAAAGCCAGAAATTGTTTAATGGAAGGTCTGAGGGGCTCAGGTGCCTACCCGACTTGCAACTTTTTAAACTAACATCTTGGTGCCTGCTTTTTATTTTAAAAAGTATATTTCAATCCAGAGCTAATGATTAATATTTGAACCAAAAATATTAAAGAGAAATTTATGATGTTCAAAGGTGGGTTCCAACACATGTCTGAGGAGACAAAGGAAGGAGCATAGTCCATCTGTCTCTTTCACAATAATGTAGAAACGCTAGGGTTTGAAATGCAGCCATAACTTCCTCATAAACTGGGGTTTAATTTGCTCCAAGTATCAGCAGTACTTACCATCTTTTGTTGCGTTTTATTTTTCTCTTTTCCAAACCCCAAGTCTTGCTTCTGAAATGTGTACTGTCTCAGTCGCATCCATCCTGCTCTAAAAGTGTGCATTGTTAACTCTTCGTGGTCATGTTCCTCACCTAGAGAGCAAAGCCAATTTCTCTCTGGTGGACAGATAGAGATAACCCCCACCTAATCGTGATTCCAAGTACTTTGCCATCCCACCATTAATTCATCAATTTGTAGGAGTTAAGAAACTTCCTTTGTGTGATTCTGCTGGACTGTGCCTTTGAATTCTATTTTTTTGGCATTGTGTGATTAATAGTCATTGTTTTATCCCTCTGCTAGCTGATGGTTGTGATTAATTTGTTGCTCAGTGTTTTCCTTTGCGCTTCAATGTACTGTCATTAGGGTAGAGAACTCTGTTGGCAGACGACACCCCAGCCACCCCTGTTCTCATGTTTTGCTTAGTTACAACCAAAGCAGATTTATAACTATGGATGAAATGCATGATTTCATTAAAAGGAAAACAAATGATAATTTTAGTATTTAGACGAAGAAGCAAAACAACCTTGAATAAAAGATGAATATTTATTTTAAAAAAATGTTTAACAAGTATTGCAAAAATGTGCATAATTTGGTTTACTTCCAGAATTGCTAATCATGTATCTTGGTGGAAGCTGGCCACAAAGAACACACTTATTTTGTATCTCAAAATTTGAAGGAAATCAACTTATTAAACTTTGTGCTTAAGCAGTAATGATACAACTCTGGTTGTTTGGTTGACTTTCTAAAATTCTTACAGAAACACAAACTCTGACGGCATGGTTGTTCATGCCTCCATGGGAAAATTCAAGTCACATTTGTGGTGAAGTATATAGTTTTGTTTTTGTTTTTTTGTTTTGTTTTTTGTTTTTTTTTTGGTCTCCTACTATATAATACTTAAAGAAGAGAAGAAGAAGAAGCAGAAGAAGAAGACGACGACGACTTAGGTGCTGGGAAGGTGGCTCGGTGGGTAAAATGCTTGCTATGCAAACATGAGACTCCTAGCTCAAACCACCAGGACTCACAGAAAGCCAGCCACAATAGATCTCACCTGTACCCCCGATGCTCCTGCAGCAAGACAGGATTCAGACAGGGGCATTCCTGGTAGCACGCTGGCTAGGTGACCTGTTGTACACAGTGATGAACAAACAACGAAGAAACCCTGACTCAAGGTAGAAGACAAGAATCTACATTTGAGGTTGTCCTCTGTCTTCCTCTCTCTTGCCGTAGGGCGCACACACAATAGTACCTATACCCATATCACGCACCTAAAAAGAATCACCTACATTTATGCTTTCAGGTTGTGATCAGACTTGGGTGTGATGCTTACTCATTCAATTCAATCAACATGTATTGATTGCCTCCTGTATCCCAAGCACCCATCTAGCGCATGCAGTCCCTGACCTCAAGTAGTTGGCAGTCTAGCAGACACAGACACATAAACAGACAACTGTAATCCTGCAGTTAGACTGTGATTGGCTTTGGGGTATTTCACAAATTCTTTAGTCACACATTTTCAAACAGTTTCTGGGGTCACTCCTGCAGATGGCTCATTTCCTCCACTATGTTTTGATCTATCCTAATCTTATTTTCATTTTGCCTTACTTGGCTCCTGTCTCTTCTTCGACCAGAAAATCTTCTTAAATGCAGTATATCCATTAGCAAAGTTATATAGAAAGTCTATATAGGCAGACATGAGAATGAGCCTACAAAGACAAGTGAAAAATGTATTTTACAAAATTGTAGACTTAGGATGATTAGCATTTGTATAAATCTATGTCATATGTGTCAGATATATATCTAATATACTTGATTTTAAATGTAGACATATTTGGGAGAGTATTTGACCATCTGTTAGCAATGGCTACTTCAGAGAAAGAGGCTGGTGGGCATAAGATTGATTTTTTTTTTTTGTCTCATGTAATTCTGTTCTTTTTGATCTCTCTCTCTCTCTGTGTATGTGTGTGTACATGTGAAGGCCAGAGGAGAGCTTCAAAATAGATGCCATCCACCTATTGGGCATTTTTTGTCTTAAGTGTATGTATGTGTGGTATGTATATTGACATATGTGGGATCCTATGTGTGTGTGTGTAGGGGACCAGGATTGGTATTGTGAGTCTTCCTTGATCACTTTCCATATTATTCATTGAAGCAAGGTCTCTCAATTGAACATAGAACTCATCAATACCACTAATCTTGTTAGCCAGTTTGCTCTTTGGGTCCCCTTGTCCATCTTGAGAGCAATGGACTTCCCACCTGAATTTAAGTTGATTATGGGGATGAGATATTTGCTCTTCATTTTTGTGTGGCAAGTGCTTTAACGACAATCTCCCTAGTCCCCACCTTGTTTTCCGATATAGGCTCTCTCACTGGCTTTGAACTCATGAAGTAGACTAAGTTGATTGGCAGGTTAGAAGCAGGGGTTGACCTAGCTCCGTGCCCCAGTGCCAGCATTATAGGCATGTGCCATCACACCTGGATTTTTTCCCCCTAACATGGGTGCTGGGAATGAACTTCAGGGCCTTGCAATGTGCAAGGCAAGGGCCTTGCAGATTGGGTTATCTCCCCAGTCCTCTATTTTATATATGTAAATGTGAAAAATTAAAAACACTGCTTAGCTATTGGCTATGCAGATAAACAAATCCAAATTAAAAGATGCTAAAAATCTTCCTCTCCTACCTTAATCTTCTTTCCCTTCACAATGTGTTTCAAGCTCCTGAGTATATCTTTCCATGAAGCAGGAGCTCCTAAAATATTTGAGCATATTTTTTAAAAGTATATATTCTTTAGTATTTCATACATGATGTATAATGTATTTAGATTATCTTCATCTTTTATTCTTACCCTCTAATTCTCCACAGAACTCGTTCACATCCTATTTTCAATTTTCCATGTCTTTTTCCTTGGCCTGTTCTTACCTCTTCCTCCTCTCCTTCCTCCTCTTCTTTATGTTCTTCCTTTATTAATTTAAAGGAGTTAATTAAATGCTGTCTATATGCATATGGATGTAGGGCCATCTACTGGAGCATGGGAGACCTACCATAGAACAAACCACTGAAGAAAATGGACTTTCTCTCCATAAGCAGCTAGAGACTGCTAAAAGCTCCTCAGTTAGGGGTGGGCTTTTGTGAACCCCTTCCCTATTCAAATGGGAGTAACAACTGGTTCAATATTGCATAAGTCTTATGAATGCAGCCATACCTATTTCAAGTTCATGAGGGAAACAGCTCTGCCATGAAGACAATATTTCACAGCAGTCATCCCTGATCTCTGGCTCTTGCAATTTTTCTGTTCCTGCTTTTGTTATGTTCCTTGAGTCTTTTGGAAGAGGTGGTGTAATACAGATGTTCCAGTTAGGGCTGAGAACTATTTCTTAATCCTTTAAGTAAACAGGTATTTCTTGAATGGTAACTGTGTATTCTGGGAATGCATGGTGGAAGAAATGATTCTTATCTTCTGGAGAACACCAGTCCAGTGGCTTTTTACACTGCCCCCCCTTCTGCTGTGTTCTTTCTTGTCTTCCCCAACTTCTACCTCCTCTGTGAGCCTCACTTTCGTTCTTCCTTCTCTGAGTCTTGTACCATTTACTCAAAAGGGGCTTTGGAAGAGTCATACCTCCCAAGGAGTCTATGAGAAGAGCAAGCAGGTCCTCTCTATCTGTGCCCATTCATCCTTCATTCAGTAGTTTCTGTTTATGATGGCACTGTGGCTAGCATGAGGAATTTGGTACAGGCTTCCTGAAGTACAGAAGAAAGCTAAGACACACAAAGGGATGTAAACAACCTACCCAGGAGCAGCTGTCATGCTACAGGAGAGGGCAGGAGAGGGCAAGGGTCCACACTGTAGAGGATTCACACTGTAGGGGAGTTTTGGAAAGACTTTCCTTGGGAAAGTCAAATTTAGCTGAGAGTTGAAAGGAGTGTCAAGAGCCAGGTGCAGAGTGGAAGTGAGAGGTCACAAGTATGGAGCATCCCAGAGAGTAGTAGGGCTAATACAGGCTGATGGAGAGGTAGGCAAGAGTTCATCTGACATGGCCTTGTATGCTACGTTAAATAGTTTGAGTTTCATTCTAGGAGGAAGGTTGAGGACAATTGGGTGCCTTAAATCAGGGGAGGGCCCAGATTACACTTGCCTTTTCAAAAGACCCCCCAACTGATGAGAGAAAATGGGTTAGAGAGTTGTGCTTTTGGCAATGAGCATGAACTGGGTGGGCTCACTATATGTGGATTGATTGCTAAGAGAAAGAGTGCTTTTCCATCAGCTTAATCATTCCCTTGTCATCTCCTTTAGCTCCACAGCCTTCAAATGGTTCTCTTTCATCTTTCAAAAATGGAAAGACTCAAACTTACACTGTATGAAAGATGCTATCCAAATCCCCAATCAAGAGAAATCAACTCCTTTTTTTTTTTTTTTTTTTTTTTTTTTTTTTTTTTTTTTTTTTTTTTTGTAACCCACCATCATAACAGAATGTTTAAGGATTAAAGTGTGGTCATACTTAGCATCACTAAGGAGAAGAATAGGGTTGTTAACACACTGTTGGTGAGGTTGAGATGGAACTTGGAAAGCTCGCACCATCTTCCAAAAATAAGCATGTCTTTGCCCTGCGGCCCAACAACTCCCCCAGAGGATATGTAAAAGACATTCACAGCAGCACTCCTTATAACACCCTACATGGAAAATGACATCGTGACATGGATAAATCTATTGTGGCATAGTCATATATCAGAACGGCATCTAATCACAAGATGAATCACAGTTTTCTATCACTGGAATGTCTATATGTGAGTGAGAGGGTGTGCACTGTTTGGGACTACATGAAGGGTTAGACTAGAGAAGTCTTCCCACACATTAGGAATTAGGGTGGCAGCTGCCTTTGGCAAGTGAGAAGTAGAGGTTGGCAAGGCTCATGTGTAAGGGCCTCATCAGGGATGTGAGGTGCTTCCTATTTCTTGACATGGTCTTTGTATGAGTTTTCTGAATGTGTTCAGGCTGGGATAAAAACTGAGCTGCATTTTCAGACTTACTCTCTTTCGTATGTTTGTTTCCAAGGAAAAAGAGAAGGTCCTGGACACTGGCACGCTCTTCCTTGATTCATTCTTGTGGCAAGGGGTAACCTGAGGGTTAAACTTGGTCAATGTTTTATCTCTAATTTCTTCTTGTGTCATTTCCTACCCCACACCCTTTCCTACCCTACATTGCTAAGCTTGGGGACACTATTTAACAGTGTTCTTCATGCTAAGTGATGACACACTCTATTTTGGAGGGAATCTTATTTTTCCTTTGACCCTGGCTTTCGAGGTGTAGTTCTTTCTAGCCTGGTTCTCTTCATGCCCTTTGGTTATACAACCTTCTCACATAGTTCCCTAAGCACCCTCTCCCCCCACCCCTGCAACCCAAGTTTTAAATGTTAGAATGCTTCCTCTTGACTTTGCATATTTTAACATTGTAATTCATGTGTGATATATATTATATATTTTATATATATTATATTATATATTATATATATATATATATATTTTACTTTTGCAACCCTGACTATAACAAAAACATTGTCTGAAATCATAGACAATGCTCTTTCTATTTTGACTGACCTAATTATGTGTCTTTGGATAAATTCGCTAATCCTTGTGTGTGGTTTTTTTGGGGGGGTGTTGGAGAGACGTTGGGACAGTGTCTCATGCTACTTCGGCCATCCTGAAGTTCAGTGTGTGACTCAGACTGGCCTTGAACTCCTGCTTTTTCTTCTTCTCATTTCCAATTGCTAGGATTAGATGTGAGCTCTACCACATCTGGGTCACATACCCTTTGATCTTAATTTCTTCATTTATAATGAGGATAACAGCAGTATTCACCTCATATTTGTTAAGAGATTTAAGTGAGGTAATTGATGGAAGACCCCTAGCTTAGAACAGCTGGTCAGTAGTGGGAGTTCTTATACAGTCACCAAGGGCAGAAAGGACTTGTGTGTTCCTGCAGACTTGAAGAAGTAAACAGTGGGTGTGCCCTCTGGAGAGAGGCTTTGCTGAGAACAACTGGCAGCCATTCTATCCTGTCCTCTGGAAAAAGCAGTCATTTCCATTAAGTCTTAGCCCCAAAGAGAGGTCAGCCTCATTTGTGAAAGATACAGATAAAGCAAGAAGGGGACACATTTAATTTGAAACCCAGGTGATTATACTGTTGACAGGAGCTGGGGAAGGAGAAGAGTACTCCATGTCTTAGAGAATCTTGAGAAAATGCCTTAACAAATATATAAGAATCATATATAATTGGCACACACTTTGTTTGAATGCAAACACTGCTGTTAAAGTGGTGCTTAAAAACAGTTTGTTGGCCTTCTCTCCGTACAGGAGAAACACTCCTCTCGTTTACACTACTTACTTGCTTAGCAAACCCTTATTTATCCTATGATGCAAAGCATAATCTGCCCAACATCAGATCCTGAATTAGTGGAGTGTGAATTAATGGAATCCTAGGCGGTCTCTCTTCAACAACAGTGTCAAGAATGCTCTAGAAAATCACCTCTGCCTCTCTTTCTCCTTCTTCCTGTTTGTTATGCTTCAGCGGCGGTGGGAGAAGATGGGCTCAAACACACGTTCTTAGGACATTTGAATAATTATTTATTGAGAAGCCACAGTTTCCCACACTTTTACAACTGTAGGCTTTTATATAAGGCAAAAAGCAAGATGGATCCACTACTTTCCACAGAAAGAAACAGCTCTACAGCAGACCCCAGGGTCGCTCAGTTACAGATCAAAGTGCAATGTACATGACAGATATAAAAAACAGTGTGGAAGAAAATAATTGAAATTATGGTTACAGTCTACTGAAGGAAATATCCATATCTTATTATAAATACATTTGTAGTCTAGGGTTGTCATTTCAATAGGTTTCTTTTTACATATACAGTTACTGAAACAGAAAAGCAAAATGTGACATTTACTAGGATAAACGTTCACAGAAGACAGTTGGTCTGAACTTCGCTTGATGCTGTGTCCTGATCAGATGGCCCCCTCGTCATGACAATTAAAATAATATATTGATATGTTCTTTTTTGGTGGGGGGAGCTACATGAATAAATGCCAAGCTGGGTCAGTCAGGACAAAAGGAGTCCATTGCTTTCAGCTTTAGGGGATGAGAAAAGCTGAAGTTGGCTGTTGAAACCATGCCTTTCCCCACTTCCCATAAAACTGAAACTAAAACCAAGCAGATCTATGTGCTTCAATTAATTTATTCATGTACGCATTTAAATACTTGGTACCCACATACATGAAACAGAGACATGAAAACACTCAGCTCGCTTGTTCCCATGTCCACTTCTCATCAGTGCATATGTAGGACGGGATGAGGCATCATTTTGTTCTGCTAACAAAAGGGACACACCTAGCAGCTGAACTATGTGCTCTCTCCGTGAACAGCGTTTAAGAATGGGGTTCCATATTGCTTGTAAACATAAAGACACAGAAACCGGAAAACCATGGACCTGAAGGTCATCTGCTAATCTTGGTACCACAGAGCTAAAATGGTAATTATATTGGTGAAAGTCTCATGGGCATGGTGGTTGACAGAAAATTCCCTAATGGGGTTAGCTAACAGACTAAGGACATGCATTGATTACAGGACTCCAACCCAGGGGACTTTTGGACCCAGAGAATGGTTTAATCATCTTCTTCATCTTCCTCGTCGCTGTCCTTCATGCTGATGCCCTGCAAGCCCCCACCTTCACTCACTGATGCAGTAGCCTCCTCCACAGTGAGCCGGTTTCGGATGGTCTCATAGGTCTTGCTATTTAAGGTGGAATCCAGGACCCCTTGCAATCGGAAATCCCTATAGGTTTTCTATGGGGAGAAAAGATAAAGCGGTAAGGAAGAGCCCCTCACCAAGGTGAGGAGGGAAAGGATGCAAGGAGGCTCAAGCGTAAGAGTCATGACTTTCAGCTAAGTGTTACATGTGATGGATAGAAAAGTAAAGAAACAGTCACTCCATTCAGATTTTTACTTGGACTGCGAACGGCGACTCAACCAAATGACAGAAAATGAGAAACCATGACAGGATAAACTGTACTAGATGAGACAAAGCAAAGAACATAAGCTTGTGTTTATTCAGTTCCACAAAGGGAAGTGCTCGAGTTGTTTTCTTCCTCCCCCGCTCTGGTTCCTTCTCTTAGGTTATTATAACAATATGATCGACAGTGTAAGGGGCTCTAACATATACGTAATGAATGTGCCAATTGATCATGGTATTTTGTGATTTCTGTTGCAGTCTGGTCTTTAGAATTTTTTGCCTGTTATAATTGTGTGAGCCACGTCCCTCTGCCTCATCCACGAGATAGACATATGCATGTTGGTATATGAAACCTATTACGGGCCGCCACAGTGACGGGCAGGATGGAGCGCTAATGCCTCGTCAATATGTCGCAGGCAATGTGACTCATATCTCATCTCCGTGGGAAAGATCTGTATCCATTTCGTGCACAACTTTATGTTCTCGGGAAAGAAATCTGGCTCTCTTTCCAGAACAATGGTTGGTATTGCTGTACCACAAGCTTCTTTGTTCCTTCAGGCGATTTCTCTCGGATTTCCTTAGGTATCCTAAGGACTGTTTCCTGGAACCTCATTGGTGTTAATTGAACATGACCAGAAGCATCTGGCTGTTGTCTAGCCCATATTTTTTTTTAAAACAGTCTTTTTCTAACTAGAAGTTTTCTCATCACACTGCATATCATTTCAGCTACTAGTTCTCTACTTTGTTGTACCTGTTGATGCAGGAAACTTGATAAAGGGGAGACAGAAAGAATGGCAAGGTACTTCAGTGTGACCCTCATTATGATCTGTATTTGTGCTAGTTTATCTAATACAGTTATGAGATCACTAATCCCAAGGTCAGTGCACTTTTACGGTCACAGGTTGCAGTGATTGTGGCGTTAATCGGTGAATGCAGTTGGGTCCCACAAGCCCTTGATTGGAATAGCTACTGAGATCTGAACACTTCGCTTGCTAATATGAAGGAGGGCTCAGCTAACCTTTACCCAGTGCTGGGGCAGGACCATAGCTTTCTGGGTAGGGAATGAATGGATGAATGAAGGGAGTGTCTGTTGGCGAAGGAGCACTAGGGATGAGTTGCTGTGCTGGGAGTGGGGACTCTTCCTCAGGCCCCTTGGAGTGCAGTAGTTTGTTAAACTGAGCACAGTTCTGGAGAAAGTGAAAGTCCCTACCCAGAGATAATTGTGTTGTTTCTCTGTGGTTCACGACTGTGTATATATTTGCTTTTGGCAGATGGCAAAAATTAAGCCACATTAAGACATATTTTTATTTTAATAAAACATTGCTGATTTTTGACACAGGTTTGGAAATATCAGTTATGAAAAGATAATTTGAAAACACTAGATTGTGGTATTTTCTTTTCATGTCTACCCAGTCAGATAAGAGACAAATACAAATCGTCTATATTCTACACATATTTAAAAAAAAAAAAGAAGAAAAGAAATATTTATACTAAGAAAAGGAACTCAGAGGGTCTGGCAATGCTTAGTGAAGTTGCCTTAAGGAACTGATTTAAAAAAAAAAAAACCAACTAAGCTGAGCGCGCCATTCAAGCGCATATATTTCTTTCACAATAGCTGCAGTCACATACTGGCTGAAACCTTCTGCAGGGTGAGGCTTTGTGAGATCAAATGCAGATGATAATAACTCCTTAATTACACACAGTGGAATGGTAATTGGGCTTTAGTCAGCACTGAGGTAGAAGAGCACCTTCAGGGGGATGGGGCTAATCCAAAGGAGACCAAGAAGCAGGGTAGGGGAGATTTTTGGCAAACTGTTAAGAAAATTCAGCTATGCTTATTACTAAAATATTTTAATGGAGATTTTTGTGCATTGAATGGGAGTTTTTGCATACGAATGTTTTAAAAAACCCTCTATGTCGAAGCATCAAATGGAAACTGAAATGATCAAAAACCGTATTTACCCCCTTCTGTGATCTTATTATTTCATGTAAACCACTGCGATTTCACGCTGAAATAATTATCATTAGTCCATGGCACACACATAAGAACAGGGGAAAAGAGCTACTTTCCGGGTATGTTACCGCACCTCTGTGATCCTTTACATTTGACTGTGTACACGCATTGTAAGAGAAACCACTTAAATTAACTATGAGAACAATATTGATTTGCATTCTGATAATGATCACAGAACATGTTTAGAAATAGCTGGGGGTAAATATTTCCATTAAATTAATTGTGGCAAAATTTTATTTAATTAAACCATAAGTGAAATTGGTGATTTATGCAATTAACATAAATTCTGCCCAAAGCAAGCTTTCAAAAGTACAATGCAAGGGCACAAGAATGTCTGTGACATTTTGTGCATAGCAAATACATACAATATTTTTCCCATATAAAGAATCAATGCCTACCTGTCTCTTTTGAAATTAAGCTTGCCCCTTTGATGTCTCTGTAAGAGATTAACCATGCACCACAAAGGAGTTTTATAGGACTGTTTTGCATTCAATGCTGTCTTAGAAATCATCCTGTTGTGTGTGTAAGCAGGCAATATCTGTGTTAAGGGAGTCCTACCGCTTGCCAATGAAGCACATTTCAGTAAGCTACTTGCAAAGAGGAAGCTTTGTTCTTTTACCTTTACCATCCTAATTAGTGTTTTCAGTTGATAAATGTGAAGCTGTAGGTCCATCCGGTCAGTCAGCCAGGTGCAGATGACGTTCATGGAGCTGTTGTACCATTGCTGAAAAAGAGACAAGAGTTCTCCAGGCAACACATCATGGAGTGACTACAGGGCAGGGAAGGGATAGGTCACATCTGAGCACCTGTTCTGTCCTAGAGGAAACAAGACAGTTAAAGAGAATTGCAGAGCCCAGAGACCATGAGCATCACGTCACACAAATGAGGTGCTGGTTCAGTCTAGACCAGGGCAGTATGGACTTGGGATTGAACCCGGGACTCTTATGCTACACAGAGTACATGCATGGTCCATTTCTGAAGACTGCCTCTTGTGCTCTTGACTCTTATCTGAATTGGTCCATTTCACTCAGTTGTGATTCAAGGCTTTGCTAATTTCCTAACGCCATTGTCTCCAGGGCCAGAAGAGGGATGGGTACCTTCACTGGCACTTACCTTTGAAAACTCCCAGGTAGAGAGCGGGAGGAATGGAGAGGTGTGTATCTACCACCATTTGTCTGACTGGGGCATTCCTACTATGGACAGCAAATAAAGATTTCTCTCTAAGGCCCAAACTGTTTTGGGCAGCATTTAAGTACCCTGCATTAGCTGTGCAATCTGTTTTAATCTTAGCAGAAAAAAATATGAAATATAAGAGGGGGGAAAAAAACTATCTACAAATGAGCTCATTTCAAGCTGTTGAAATCATACTTCCCCTTATGGGGGTTAAATTTTGCTTCTCGTCTGTGAAAAATGCTTGAAGCTGTGTCACTTTAGACTGCCACCCCTGTGGTGCAGGAAGTCTCTGGTGCAGTATAATTTTGCAGTACTGCTCATATATTCATAAATCTCACTCAGAGACATATGAACAGTGTTATGAAGTGTCAGTATGAAAAAAATCTAATCTTTTAAACTTCACCAGGTTTCATTACGCTCTGCCGCTTATACCAAACAATTTACAAATAAAATGAAAAGGTGTGGATGGACCTATATATTTATTTATGTGACATCTATATGAACTGTGCACAGAAAAGATGCAAAAAAAAAATAAGTAAAAGGAGACTTAGAGAATTGAGACGACGCGTACGTTCCTGCTAACCAGCACGCGCAGGCACACACACATCGCACACCAGTGGGGATTCGAAAAGCATAAATAAAAACATGTTTCTGATGGTAACTCCACCCTTTCTCACCTAAAGATCATCCAAAATCAGTTTATGCCTAACACTCACAGTTTTTCTGAAGCCTTGTTTCTGACTTAATTTCTTAAAAAAAAAAAAAAATTAATTTGGGGTTTTACTCGCAAGGTAGGACTGCCAAGTTTCACCTTGCAAGAAACTACAGAGTCGCAGCCATGGAGTATAGAAGCCCTCTTTGCATCTTAGCTAGGCTTCTTCCTCATTGGAGCCAAGTGTGGCTCTCTTTGGAGCCCAGCCGCAGCAGGGACCACGCTACCCCAACTGAGGCAGCGCTGCGCAGCCTCACAGCCAGCCCCTGCTCTTTTAAAGATCATGGAGGAGAAACACTCAGTCATAGGAACCTTCTGTCCCTCCCCAGGAAGCAGGCGGCTGGGGGTGGGGATTTCTTGCCGGAGATGGGCAGGTCATCCTCCAGAGGGTGTGTGATTGTTGGGGTCAAGCTGCTTCAGGCATGGACAGGTTTTCCCCTCTAGGGGTGAGAACATTTTTCTGAAACTTTCTTTCTTAGGGAGGGGTAGTAGTGGTTGTTTGTGGAGGGTGTTTTTGGCACCTCCTGCCCAGGATTCTGTGTTTGCTGTGTCGACATCTGGGTTTATTGTGAGGCTCTGGGGACAGGATGAGCGGAGGACCACAGGTGACCACGTTGCTTTAAACTGCCTCAGAAGCTAGGGGCACACCTGGGTTCATGTAGGCCTCAAGCTTAAACTTTCTATACATCACATGCAATCCACTTTACTCCAGGAATAATTTCCCCTATCTTTGTCCCTCCAGACGTTGGAAGGTGACCTTCGAGAAGCTCAGGTGACTACATGGCCAAACATACATGCTCATCGTCTTGTGACGGATACATGTCTGGGACACAAAAGAGAAGTGTGGCACTCTGGCTTCTAGGCAGAGGTGGCATTTTGCTTTGGCTGTGACAACAGGCAAACCGGCGCTGGCTTCTATCACTGCCAGCAAGCCTGGTGCAGCATGCCTTTTTCTCTTTACTGAGAGACGCGCCACCTTTCAGGAAAAAATACAGCACCCCCTTCCATTTTACATAGGCAGTTCTCACTCGTGTAAATGGCTTTTAAATAGCACAATAAATAAATAAGAATGAAAAATACAAATTAAAAGGTAGACTGATGTCAACAGTCTTGCACTGCTGAGGAAGGTGAGGGAGGAAGCGCATACAGAGGGGATCAACGTATCTGAGCACATTCCCACCCTAGAAGCAAGAAAACCCTGGAACATCCATGCTTCTCCTGAATCTCACATCTAGCAGGAGAAGTGTAAAAAATGTATGATGCCCCATTGGCTACACATTCAAAGAGGCAAAAGGGAGAAAGTGAGTCCTTTCCAAACCTTATGCTCAGTAGATGGAATCGGAGGCACTTTCAGATGCAGCACAGCCAGTGCTAACTTGGTTTTCCAGCATGGGCGTCAAAAGGCATTTAGATGTTGGAGAACGACGTAAGCATTGCCTTCTAGAACTTTAAAATGTTAGAGGTGATGGAATCTTCACAGTAGCCATCGAAAAGGAGGAAACAAAGGCCCAGAGACAGGTAGGAACTTTTTCAAGATCACGCGGGAAGTGGGCCTCTCCAGCGCCAGCACTATACTGAAATGGATGGTCATCTGCAGTTTGCCTTGTTTTGTGGGTACAAGGTGTGCTGATCATTGGAGCCAATCTCCAGCCCTCTCCAGCTCTCTGGCTGGATTACTAAAAGCAGGCCCCAGAGGAGGGTTCTCCCGGGAGCCAGGCTTGCTGGGTTTGATGTCAACGCTAATAGCAGATTTGTAATGATTCTTTGAAAGAGGAAATTTATAAAACAGATGACATTCTTCCAATTTTTGTTTTGTCTTTCATTCAGATAGGCCTCTTCTGGAACTTTTTTTACACCTGAGCACTAAAATTTTTGGTACCATGTGCTTCAGACCCAAGGAAGGAGAATCAGGAATTGACAATCTGCATTGGATATTTTGAATATAGTCATGACTTGCTGTTCCTTAATTTAGGGCTACTGATTTGAAACTTCCCAAACAATGCTGCTTTAATCTTAAAACACACCAGAGAAGTAAATTGCCACCAGACTGGATTCTTTTAAAATATATCCCCCATGCAGTCATTCTGGGAAGATTGGAACATAAAGGGATGCTCATTGTAGCTCTGACCTGTGGGCTAACTGCAGCTGAATCTAATGCTCTATTTAGAAAGCAGCTAGAAGGACAATGGACTGTTGCCTGCTTCCTCTTCCCCTTCTTCTCTTCTACCACAATTCGACATCCCAGACCTCTTTTGTCAATCTTATTTTGAGACAGGGCCTCACTAAACTGACCAGGCTGATCTCGAACTCACTTCTTAGTTCAGGCAGGCCCTGAACTTGCAGTCTTACATGTGGTCTGCACTACCCACTTGGCCAGTTTTCTCCCCCAACCATCTTTTGTGTCATCCCTACTCAAAGTGGTCCTGCCTGATCTTAAATGCTGATGCTCAAGGGATCATCCGTGTCAACCTCCCAAATGCTGGGCTGCAGGTTTGCGCAGTGGTGCCTGGCTTCATTGCTTTCTAGTACGAAGGATTTAGGGGTGCTGGTCCTAAAACACATCTGAGCTTGTGACCGTGAGTATGGACTTTCATCCTTAGAGACTCAGTTCACTGATGAAAATGGGCATTCGTTTGTCTTTTATAGGGTTCTTCTGACGAGTGAGTAAAAGAATACTTGTGAAGCACTCATGTCTGTACTCAGTATATAGCAAAGCAGATAGCACCACAGATCATTATTATACCCCAGGCCTCACTGTTTTACCTCTGCTTCTCAACCTAAAAGATAACAAAATGTAGGGTGAGGCGGGATGTGTGGGGGTAGCTATCTGGAAAAGCCATGTGGTGGAAGAAATGATTCCTACAGGGAGATCTTGGAATTGTATGCCTAAGCCTTGAAGCAACATATGGCTAGCTCCAAGCAATGGGATTCTATTTAAACTTAGGAAACTACCTTTCCTTCATGAAGCATATTGTAAACCTATATTGATTTATGTTGAAGCCCTGAGTTAAAACGACTCCAGAATGAGTGACTTTTCAAAGCTTGCAGGCTTAGGCTCAGCATCAGCTTGTTTGGCCGCTTAGCTGGATAGCCTCAAATAAACTGCTTAACTCTGTGACCTTCAGTTTTCTTCTCGGGTTAGTGCCAGTGCCAACTTCATAAGGCTGTTGTGAGCATTAAGAGATAATTTACACTGGGTGCCTACCAGAGTGAGTGTCACAGAGTAAGCACTAAAAAAAATGGCTTTCACTCACAGAACATAGTTATTGTCTTGATTCGTTTCTAGCAGAAGTGTGGGTCACTGATAACCAGACTTCCCAAGTCACGTATTCTGTCCTCAAGCTCACTGACTTTTGTAGGGCAATCCTGCCATGCAGCCTGTACCCAGAGCGATAAGGGTTGCTATGGCCAGGATCAGGGAGAGTTAGTGAGAAAGGTCATAAGCAGCGAGGATCACATACTAACATCACCAAAAAAATCTGATATTCATCAAGGATTTTGTTACCTCAATTTTGATCTCTTGTGTGTCTTAAATATTAAAGTGTGTTGTTGTGGCTCCCCATCACTAAATCCTGCAATGAAGAAGTGACTCCAACATCTCTCTCTAGGTCTCCCTCTTGGTTTCACTGTGGAATGGATGGAAGCTTTATGCCCTAGAAAGTTGAAGTGTTGACAGGCAAGATGAATAATTAACGCCTCATGGAAACTCAGCTTTCACCCAGGGCTGGGTAATCCCAGTGAGCAATCCAGTGGCCTTTGCTGAGGTCATACCTTCTGCCACCACAATTACTACTCAGATTCTCTCTTTCTTTATCTATTTAAAACAGAGTCTCTTCATACATGAATAACAGACCTTTGGACTGTCCTGAGCTTGCTAGACCAGACTGCTCTCTTTCTTGTAGACACCCACCTATGCTAAGTCTTAATTATGCTTCCAACACTTTGAAATTAATTTGGTGCCCTGTGGAGATGCTGCTGATAGTGGTACATTTGTTTTTGGAACGAGCCACCTAGTTGCAGGTGAATGGCAGCAGCAACAAGGCACAGAGGCTGAAAGAATGTTCATACATAACCCAAAGATCATTTATCTCTGTAACTTAGGCAAACACCTTATCAGACCAGGGGAGTTCATCACTTACACGTACTCGTCTTTAGTACCTGTTCCTGACAAAGCATTACTTTGTGCAGAATAATGCTATACAACCCTAGGCATGCACATAGATAGTCACATGAGTGTGCACAGAGCAACAGCAATGAACTGTTCATGGAACACAAATGCCTCATTATGTCCAGATCCTACACAGAATACAACAAACATGATACAGTTTAATTGTTTAATTAAGAAAATACGAACAGCCCCATTTTGTATATGAAAAAAAAAAAAGGACATACACCTAGTAGATACTGAGGTAGTTTGGAGTTTTTTGTTTTGTTTTATTTTTGTTTTAAACCACCAAATCAGTATGAGTTGTTTTTACTCAATTCAGTTCTGTTAAGAAGGTAAGGACTGACTACACAGAATCAGGGTCAGATCTAGGTTCTAGGTGTTTCACAGCCAAGCTGCTAAGTCCGGAAGCTTTCTCAAAAGTGTGTGGCTAGGATAATGCTGTTGAGTCTGTTTTTACTGGAGCCTAGGCTTGTCTTAAAGTGGAAAAGAATACTCATTTTTATATGCTTACAAAGTTGATACATAGATAATGGGGACCTGAGCACATTGCCAGGGAAAGCTGCTCAATGGCTTCAAAGAATTCGTGGAAAGACCACTGTTGCTCTTAGGAGAAATGACTTGAGCAGCCTGGATGGGGAATATCATTTCTTAGCCTGAATGAGCATAACTCCCTTTTCCCCTTTGTTCCAGATAGGTGGGTAACTCCACAATTGC
>NW_026585742.1:4348472-4361899 GCF_907164565.1 Psammomys obesus
ACACACACACACACACACACACACACACACACACACACACACACACAAAGGTAGGAAACATAAAAACTCGCTTCTCATACTGCAAAGGAAAGTGTGTTTAAGAAAACTCAGCTACATAGCAATGTACCTATTCTTTTTAAAAATTGTGTGTGTTTTATGTGTGTGCAGGTGCACATGCCTGTAAGACTAGAGGAGGTCAGGTGTCCTCTGTCAAGCTCTGCCTTTGTCCCTTGTGACAGTGGGACCTGGAGCTTGCTGTTTTCAGCTAGGCTGGCAGGCAGCAAACGCCAGAAACCCCCCTTTTCCTCTTCCTCCCAAGCACTCTCTAATACTACAGTTGTGTGCTGTCTCGCCTGGCTTTCCACTTGGGTGCTCTAGATTTGAGCAGCAAGTGCTCTTACTCAGCAGGTCACATTCCCAGCCACCCATGTACTACATGTTCAAAGCTGGGACACCCATTTGTGCATTATAAAAAGAAAAGAGTATGTATAAGACAAATATAGGGCATTTTTCTCCCTCTCAGGAGGGAGACAGTCCTCAAGGTTAAGTTTTGAGAAGGCAGAGCATGAAGAATAGATCTGGTGGCATTTGCTCAGTCATTTATTTGCTTTATTTAAAACATGCCATGGGGTTGGGAGTGGGGTCAATACTTCTAAATCTATGAAACAGCAGTAACTGAAGTCCAGGACTGTGGTTCCTTAAAGAGGAGCGGGCCCAAGCAACAGAAAAAGACCCATTTCTTTCTTTCTTTTTCTTTTTCTTTTTTTGTGCTGGGTGCCACATCATTTCATGTATTTTCGGAGAGTCTCGCCATCCCTGCGCTAAAGCCTGCCAAATTCTACTCTACCAAGCACAGGTTTGCTCAAGCGCCTCTCAGTCAGCCCTGAGACCCTGGTTGCCCGAAAGGGCAGTGCCTCCCCACCCAGCATCGTTCACCACTACAGACTTATTGCGGTTTGGAATGTGTGTTCAGGAAGCCCTTATTTTAGGAAACAATTAAGTAGAATTAGGCTAATACTGCGAGGCAGGCAAAGCTTTTGCCCTTTGCTGAGAAATAACTCCTACGTGGAACATTTATCCTAATAAAAATCATGTATTTCTTAAATGCCTCAAAATGGTCTCTGCACCCAGCTTAACAATTAGCACCGCCCCACTGAGGAGAATTTACTCCCCAGGCACGGGAGGATTATCTCCGCTCCCTCTACCAATGTCTTCCCTCAGCAGAAAACAGTGTGAGGCTCTGAGGTGGAGATGGAAATTCCTGTAAGCAGGAATTTTGCAGGAAGTCTTATTTCCCATTGCCTCTTAGAGCACGGCCTTGAGGAACAGAAAGGCTGAGTTGCCCTGCCAGTCCCAAATGTTGGCCACATGGAGGATTTTCTTGGGCCTACCAGTTCTTGGTCCCTAGGAAGATAGGTTTGGTGTGGCTTATTGAGGAGATTGTCCCTAGAGCTCCAAAGTACACCCCTTCACTACAGTCCTCTTTGGGCCTTCTGTATCCCAAGCTTCCAGCTCCCAGCCTAGGCAGGAAGTGACCGCTGGGCAAAGGGGGACACAGACCCTCCAGTGTGATACTCTGTCTCCTTGACAACACTCCAGCTGGTGGCCCGGGAACAGACTTAATTTCTTTTCTTCCTCTGCCCACCCTCCCAGGCCCATACTTCTTTCTTCCCTCGTTTTCTAGACGCAAACGTTATGACATCCAACATAAAGTTGCCGAAATAGCAATCTTGTCTCTGAATATATAAATTGCAAAAATTGATATGAATAAATCTGCAAGTAGCACACTGATTGTGGCACATTTTATCAAAGAACGGCGCTCAGTTGCTCGGTGGCTTGGGGAGGGGTGGTGTCATTACACATAGAGAAAACATCTGCAAATCTCAGTTTCTTTACTTAGAACTGAATGGCGACATGACCTCCTGTTCCTTGCCATGAACCCTGAGTTCACACTCATATTTTACATGTTACAGGAAGCCACAGCTCGCCCCAGGGGTGCTGCAAACAGACACGCAGAAGCCAGATGTAGACCCCCTGCTCCCTAATGCACCTGAAGAAGCCGGCAACTCGACATTCAAAAGCTGACGTGCTTGTAGCTTAAGGTCACTTCAGATTTTGTAAAGAAGAGGACAAAACCAGGAATGCTTCTAGGGCTGGGCTGTCAGCGGGGAGGCAGAAGGATTACAAGAAACCTGTGACTCTGCCTCTTTCTGCCTTTGCTGGTAGTTTTTTTGTGTGTGAACAAGTGCCATACAACAGATTGAGCCTCGTATAAAGGCCTGAGACTGTGCAAAGGCTCCCCGCTGGGCCTCAGCTGTGCTTGCAATTAGCAATAGGCACGCAGTGATTATTGTTGGGGTAGCGGATGGCAATGCGAAGTGACAAGTTTTATGGGGGAAGTTGGGAGTGGGGGTGCTCTGCAAGTTTCTTTCTTTTCTCTTTTCTTTTTCTGAAAAACAAAACAAAAACAAAACCAAACCAAAAATCTCCCCCAAACTCACCTTTTCCTTTAGCAGGCTGACACCTCCCTGGAAGAGACCCCCACCCAATCATTTAAAAGAGTCTTAACAAAATTGTTCAAAGAATATTTCTCGGAGGGTTCAGAATAGGGGTTTTCTAGGTCAGAGCTTCTTTGCTGCCATATTTAATGTCAGAAATACCCATTTGCCTCAAATTAGTAAAGAGCTTGGAGTTGAGGGCAGGAGATTAAGCATACAAAATCACTCAGCAGGTGACAGTAGGGTGGATTTGGGGGTTGAGAAGTCTTTAAAACTGACTACAAGACATTATATACTTCTGACAAAAGAACATAGTAATCCTACCTGCTTGCTTTAACCACTGTTGTTCGCCTATTATTATATGCTTTAATGCTCACGAGAGGAAAACTATTGCTGATACTACTCAATTACCATAGTAACTCACACCAGTGACCTCTTATCACAGGACTCCCAGCCCAGCGGAACCAATCCAACGACTCTGAGTCTTTTTTCTTTCAAGGATGTCATACACTTGGACTGAACATTCCAAACAAGCTACCCTACCCCTCTGTTTAGGATGAGAACTTGTTTCCAACTGTGGTAAAGGTCTTCCCCCTTTTGAATCTAAGGTGGTTTGAGGTCCATGGATCTTAGGCTGTGTGATGCCTTCTGTGAAGACACAGAACAATGCCCCATAAAGAGAAAAGGACATGTGTGCATCAAAGGCAAGAGCCTCCCAGCTGCAGGGAGCATGGAGCGTCCCATCCGGCCTCTAGCTATGGACATCAGAGTGTGGGAAGAGGCAGGCGGGAGCTGCTTCTGGGGGGAACGCTACATTGTTTATCCCATTCTTGGGTATACATGCAGACAGAAGAAAATGACTGCCCGGAGAGATTTAACTGTCAGGTTGATAAAGGAAATAAAAGTTCACATCAGCACACGCTTCCCAGCTTCTCATTCCCCGAGTGTGTACGTGAGTCCAGCATACAGCAGACACTCCAGCTGAATGCTGCTAGAAACACAGACGCCCTGTGGCAGCAGAGCAAATGCTCTGAGAAGTCCTGCAGAAAAGAAATCCATTTACCTTCATGTTTCTCCAAAGGGGTTTCTGCTAAGGGGACACTTTTCATAAGGTGCTTAGTGGTTAAGATCTCTCAGGGCATTTGGGCGGCCGCGAAGCCACCCTGGAAAGAAGGTGTGTGCCGACATCCCTAACTACAGTTACAGTAAAACCAACGAAAGCGAAAGCAAACATTTAGTGACTACTGATGCATCAGAGCCGCGCCTAGGCAGTTCGTGCACACTAAACTGATGGAATCCTAATAGCCTCAAGAAGTAGGCACATTTGAAATCTGCTTTTTATATTTCTACAGTATGTGATAATTATACAGAGTCATCCTCTGTGAAGAAAGGAAATACTATAAGTCATATGTAACAAATTAGCTTTTAAGTTTTATTACATTGTCCTGCTTTTGACCCTTAGAGAACCCAGAGCCCATGGGTTCTCTAAGCTGATAATTTTTTTTTCTGTACCTGTGTGGTGTCATTTAACACAAGGCAAGTGGAGACTAAGGCAGACTCCTTCACAATTGTCCTATGTTTGAACTCTAGGTGCCCAGCCTTTCCACTGTCTCTTCTGATTGGTGCCCAAGTTCTACATCCCAAATAAAAGAATCCAGTTGAGCCTCCACAATCTGCTCTGCACTTGCCTGTGAGCACATGACTTCTGAAACAGCCGAGCCTCCTTAGGAACTGAGCAAGATTCTGAATGGTGGAACAACCCTGAATGCAAGACAGAACATTGGCCCCAGACCAGCTGTTCTAACCCATCCCCCAAGCAGATCAACAAGACCTGTCACACAGAAATCAGGACACACTTCAGTGGGGGCTGTGCTGTGCAGACAAGTTCGTGCAGCGAATGTCAGGGGCCGACACCTCACTTTTGGCAAGTAGACCACGGAACTGCGTTATCTGTGAGAAAACGGGCTGTTCGCTAACGCACCTGGAAAGTGGTCTCAGTTCAGACTGCTTACCACTCCACCAGACAGAAACAATGAGCCCGACCTGATTAACGTCAACCAACGTCTACCCCGGCCTTCTCTGCCACCTGGGTCTTCCAGGGCAGGTGTACTCTTTGGGCATTAACAAACTGGCCACTGTGAACAATACCTTTTTTTCCTGAGGCTTATTTTTCTCTGGATATGTTGGGGATTTAGTCACAGGCCTCACTGTGTATTGAGAAAATGGACCCCATGCTTTTAGCTTCTTTCCTCTCAAAGGAACCCACTGTTTTGAGAAAATGTATAGTTACAATCTGAATTCAGTCTCGATCATTTGAAGTTCAATTATGTTGAGAATGAAATTCTAGTTTTGGTGGCACATCCTGCTGCCTATTATCCATGTGAGAAGTAGGAATAATTTATCTGAACACTACTCTGCTATGCATACACAAAGATTTAGAAGAAGGACTCCTCACAGGAACCAAATTCAGATTATTCACGACCAGCGTCTGCCCACACCTCTGATTGCTTCATAGGTATGGGGACGAACTGCATTTAGAGTTAGCTGCATTAATTTGCAGGCAGATTGACGTCAGCAACTGAAATGCAAATTTGCATACCATATAGAAATGATTATAGAAATCATACTCTTAAAATAAGGACTGTAACTCATGCACAGAACAGAACGATAACGGTGGGTGCCAACTTTTGTCCTTTTCAAACAAGGATGGTTAATCACATTAGGGCTAATTTCATTATTTGCATATTAAACTTTCTATAGTTATGAGTCATTAGATTTTGCCAGCCAAAGCCAAAGTTCTTAGGAAGATTCACATTAACTTTAAAGAGTTGTGAGTCTAGGCTAAGGTGGTTTTAATCATCACTGTGAGGAAACAGCTTGCATATTGACATAATTTTTATACGATTACATGGGACGAGGTCAGGTCCTGGCTAAGAGCAGTGGGCTAAGTGCAGTCATTCAGGTTAAACCACACAGCTAGTTTCTAAGAAGATGATGAAAGCACACAAATACACCATCCAAAGCCCCAGAGTTCAAAGACATCAGAACCCAGCAACTCTAACTGGATCCAGAGCGCTTTTCCCAAGTCCTCCACAGTTTTAAAACAAGATCTGTGTCAACTTAGTGAACCCAGACTCTTTGGGAAAATGATTTCTCATCTCAGAGATGGCCTGGTGACTTCCAAACAGCAGTTGACAAAGGAGAACTAGGGTCGGCAGCGGGCTGAGAGGGTGGTCCCACAGTTGGGACTCCAAAGAGAAGCCTGGCTGGGACCAGGCGGTAGGTAGGAGCGAAGGCTGTTTACTTGGGTAAGGGTGGGAAGGTATCATAAAGCCCCAGGAGGAGAATTTTGAGTGTCTACAGTGCCGCCTGCGTAAAGGGGCCAGGAAGCAAGTTCTGCCACTGTGGCTCAGGGAAGTGCAAAGTGCTTTTTAAAAGTCAGCATGTACTTTGACTGTGCACAGCTGAGCTCTGCCTCCAATGGCGCCCTTTCCTCTTGCTTTATTTTTAATCTCAGGAAACCATATTCCCTTTTTGCTACTTCTCACTGCCTGTGACTCTGCCCTCCTCCCTCCCTCTTTTCTGGGAGGGAGGATAAGGGGGGGGACCCAAACCAAACACATTTGCTAGCTCTCTTACCTAAATTCTACCCTGGGGGTGCCAGTCATCTCTATTTCTGTCCAAAGCACAAACCTCAGACCATTGTCCTTATGTAAGATAAACATTCAACCTTGCAGGGTGCCCTCAATATCTACAGATGGTTTTGGATACCCCAGCCAGGAGGTAGGAAGCCTGTGCCAGGTCCCCATTGAAGTGTTCAGATGGGTCCAGGACCCAGGCGCAGAGAGTTAAACCATAAATTAACTATGAGTTAATATATGCAGCCAGGATCACCCTGCCTTGTCGTCAATGCTTCCCTCCCCAAGTCTCTCTCCCCCTTCTTTACAACCGCCCCCCCCCTCAGAGGCGACAGCATAAGAAATTAAACACTTGTGGGTTCATTCGAAAGAGTGAATGAAATTGAATAAGCTCTCAGTACTTGAGGCGCACAGCAAGCGCCTGAATGGGGCAAGCCTCCTAAGTTGAATGGAGTGTCTTTTGGGACCAATTTGTCTCTTTTCACTCTTTATTCTTCTCTTTTTGCTGACAGATGCACAAAGGCGGAACTGCGCCGTGCAGCTTATCCGCATGCACCCACAGCAGCTGTCACTTTTGTGGAGCAAGTTAATCAAGCAAATGCCACCATATCCCACTTTCTATAAGGAACAACATGTTATAGACAGTAGTCTTGCTAGAAAGAGACTTTATTTTAACTTTGATTGGCTTGCTCTACCTCCCCCTATAAAAGCTCTCCCCCCAAAGGAAGCGGTGAAGGGAGAAACCCAAGCCAACAACTTAGCTATAAAAATGTTAGATTTAATAATAATATTGCACACAAGGCCAAAGACTCATTTTTTTTCATCAGTAGTGAGGGCTGGCATGGTCTGTTTTTGTTTTGTTTCTCTCTCTCTCTCTCTCTCTCTCTCTCTCTCTTTAAGTGAGTAAGCTATTGTTGAAGCTGGACTATTGGGTTCTATCGCCCAAGTTATA
Organism: Psammomys obesus; assembly: GCF_907164565.1. Classification (NCBI taxonomy): domain Eukaryota; kingdom Metazoa; phylum Chordata; class Mammalia; order Rodentia; family Muridae; genus Psammomys; species Psammomys obesus. The sequence goes on from NW_026585742.1 coordinate 4,355,561, forward strand.
AAAAGAAAAGTGGAGGGTAGGACATAGTACTATGCCGTGGATGTCTTGGATTAATTTGGCCCTCCTTCCCTTTATAAAGCAGGTTGTGTTATTTACATATTTCTTTTGAGACACCTCCTTGCCTGGCCAAGCTTACAAAGACCCGGCTAAATACATAATGATGTCTCTTTGTACATCTTGCCTTAGCTAGTTCTTTAGATGAATGCCCAAATTTATTTCTAATGTGCACCAACAAATGTACACAGGCTCCATCTCTGCAATTCAGTGGAGCCAAGTGGGAAGCCTTTGAAAGGATTCCCTCACGTCTGGACCGACATCGCCTGCTCTGCAGTCAATGCTGTTTGGTGGCCTTGGGAAGCCACAGGCAAGGAGTGAGCTTCAAAAACTGCACGTACTGCTGACCTCAGCTGTTGGCCCCTCCCAGTCACTTGGAAAACTGAATGCTCAAAGCAGACATATTTTGAATAAACAAACTCTTTAGAGACAATGTATTTAGACCACTTTCCACTGGCCAGGGGATTTGCCACATTCAAGAGTTGGCTGAGAGCTATCTATCCGGGAAGCTCATAAAAGCTACAAGACAAATCACACACTTTCTCCTTCTCTCTCATTTTCCTCCTTCCTTCCTCCCCCACCTTCCATCACCTTGTCACATTGTTTATTGTAAGCTTTGGCTAGAAATAAATTAAGGCAGGACTTTGGTGACACCTGATCACAAATTTTCACACTGCTGACATTGTAGGCATTATTGGCTAATGGCCATGTAATGATTCAGTTGTAACCTCATTTGTATTATGCAGAGATTGTATAACCATAGTATTCTGTAATTTTGGATCACATTTTCCTGTCCTGTAAAGTGCTGCTAATCTGTGAAACTTCATCTCACCATTGAACACTTAGCTATGTAGGTCTGTTGAAAGAATCAACAAGGTCTTGTAGGAAAATCTTGGGTATTGTTGCTTAATAATACCACTGTGTCAAGCTTTGCTTAGGGAACCCAAGCTGCTGGGTAAACCACCTATCAACTGTCTGGGATGCAATGGTATCGTGTTACCAGCATCTTCTCCCCAGTAACACACAGGACCTTATTCTTATGGTATAAAAGGTCTTACACAGAACACAGAGGGAGATACAGGCTGAAAGCTGAAACCCGCCCCTTCGCTGGGCCTGTGCAGAGGGGGTTTTATAGTACATATGGTATGAGATTTCTTATGCTGCTCAAGCTCCTCTCAGCCCACTGCAGTGGTCCTTTATGAGATCACCCATCTTTAGGCCCAGATTTACTTCTGTTTGTAGACTTGACCTTAGGGACAACGCTCTTATATTTGGGAGGAGGCCTTTCCTGGTGGGAGCGGATTCTATAAGGAGTCTCTCTGATTAGCTGTGCTCACTATCGTTGCAGACAAACCATGACTAACATGCTATGACTTCCTAGAGGGTCACTAAATTGCTATTTCTTTCTGTGCACTCCTGTGACATGGCGTAGGAAGCAGTGACTCTTCTGGTAAGAACCCTAGTGGATGAATGCAGGACAAACAATTGGCAGAATGGAGGCTTTGAGGGGGTGGAGAGCACATATTGGGATGTGGAGGTTTTTCTTTTCAAAATATGATTTATTGCTATTGTTGCTATTATTAGTGTGTGGATATGTGCTACAGCGAGTGTGCTGGGATCAGAGGGCAATGCTGTGGAGATGCTTCTCTTCACCTTTCCGTGCGCTTCAGGGAGCAATCTCACGTTACAAAGTGGTAAGATCCACGTTGTCTGTCCTCTTTATTTATTTGTTTTCTATTCTTTTAATTTCCTTTTTCCATAAGACACCGTAGCTATTAGGTGTCATTTCTCTTTGGGTCAGAAAGGAAGATGTCCGGTTTAGGATGGACCACTTCCCGGGTGTCTAAGTTTGATGAACCAATTGCACAAGGAAGTCACTTGGGAATCAAATGCATTCAAGTGCCCAGACTAGGACGTGGTACAGAGCTAGCACCCAATAAGTACTTGGCTTTAATAAAATGTAAATTATCTGTAATGAAGAGCCCATGAAGGGACCTCCCTCTAGAGCTCTAAGGAGAAGGTAAAGAAATAATAACTTTAACAAATAGTATGTTATTTCTAACATGCCATCAAGAAAATGCACATGAAAAAAAAAGTCTAAGTAATGTCATCATGGAACTTTTAATTAATTGGAATCTTTCCCCTTCATTCACTTGATCTTTTAGGAAAAACCTGCCCCTTTCTACCCACTCCTTCAACATCCCGATGGAGACCAAATAAGAAGTATTGAGAATGTTCCTTAACATTTGAGACTGGTCTTGCTAAGGCACCTAGGATGTGAGAAAGAGTACTGTGTTCAGATCCAGGGACCTCCTAGCAGCACTGTTCTAGGTAGTTCACTCCTTGTCCATCTTCACAATTGGAGAGTGACGCCTGGGGTTAAGTATGAGAAAATCAGACTCATAAGTGAGTGTGAGCCAGAAAAGGTCAACCCTGCTTCAGATGCACAGGATGCTAGAAACCAGTATGAAGACATTTTAGGAAGTGTTTTGAAAGTGCTTGAATAAGGAAAGGCTTTCCAAGGAACCTTTAAGTAACTAAAAACAGCAAGTGGAGGTTGGTGAGGTGGCTCAGAGAGCAAAGGTTCTTGCCACCAAACCACAGGTCCTGGAACACAGTGGAAGGAAAGAACTGACATTTATAAATTGTCCTCCAGTTTTCACATGCATGCACCTTCACAGTAAACAAACAAACAAATCAGCTAATTTTATTTCCCACTAAATTAACCAGAACACTGAATTTTTTAATTCAAGTGAGGACTATAGAAAAATCAATAATTATATCTCTGAAAGGCTGAATGACTGTTTTCAAGTTAGGGTTGGAAATAGAATGGAAAAATAGACTTGAAAGAGGACACAAGATACTGGAAGCAGGTCTTAGACGGGGCGTATGAGAACCCGTCTAACAAATAAGTGCTGAAGGATTGGTTGTCTATGCTGTCACCTGAAGATGGCATGGATGAAGCAGTCTACCTTGGTGGCTCCAGGGCTGAGACCAAATATCCCTTGATTCGAGGCAAGGGATCTAACTTTAAGCTTCTGGGGTTCTGGTTAAGCTAATTCTGGACCTTGGATTTCCTTTCTTGAGATGAAAATAATGGTACGTGGTATCCCTTCCCAATATTTGCTACAGAGAAAAAAAAGATAAGAATTTGTCTAGTAGAATACAAGGTATGGATAGTATGAACAACAATTAGAAATAAACAGGCCCTTTGGTTATCTTTTACCCAAAAAAATATCTAGATCCCTTAGCTCCAGAACTGTTGCTTTTTGGGCAGATAAACCCTGTTCTCTGGGCTGTAGTAGGGAGTGTGGGAGGCTGTGCAGTGTAGGACTTTTACCATCTGCCCATTAGAGGGCAGTAGCACCCCTGCCCCATACTAGCCAATACATGCTGGGAACAAAGTCCCCAGTGGTAGAGAACTGATTCTCAAAGCTCGCTATTCTTGGCCAGATTCAACCCTTAGAACTCACTCTCAAAACTGATCCCTTACCCCATGAGTCTTAGATTCATGGACACACAATGTTCAGTAGAGAGCTGATAAAGAGCGTTGCTAAAATGGGAACTATATAAGGCAGTCTAATGCCCAGTTCTGGCTCCGAAGCACAAGCTAAAAGACAAAACACTGCATATTAACTAGAGAGTTAGGGCTTTGGGTTAAGGGAACAGTCAGTTCCTGCAGAGCAGCTACCCACAACCTCGGCCAGAGCCACCATGACTCAGTGAAGCTAGCCCTGTGCACGTTTTGAGAGAATTGCTCACAAAACAGCTTGAGGAGATAGCTCAGCCACCAAACTGCTTGTTGTATGAGCATGAGGGCCTAAGTGTGAGGACTAACATGCAAGTTTGACCTTCACCCTCGATATGCTCATGAACACACACATATGGACACTTGTACGCGTGAACACTTGCACACACATACGCACACATACATACACACTTTTCTCTAAAGGCAAGTTTATAGTGCTAATAAGGATACAGTGCTGGGCTGGGTGTGGCGGAACACACTTGTCATTCCAGCACTTGAGAAGTGGAGGCAAGGTTAGGCTGCTCTAAATGGTGATATCCTGTCTCCCCCAAGATGAAAATAAACAAAAAAAAATTGAAAAGTCACAGAGTTAGGGAGTCAAAGACAAGCCAAACAAAACAATGCTTCCTTGTTTGATGTTTTGGCCTCTGCCCCCAGTCCTAGGCGTGCAGAGATGTATAGCTCAGGCTCTGAGCCTTCTGTGGTTCACATTTTTACAGAAGAGGAAACGGGCCTGGGGAAGGACCAGAACTGTAAAGCTTGTGTTCTCAGTACCTTTGTGATAGAAGGGGGCCAGCTCCTCCCAGATGTGATAGAAGGGCACTGAGCCTGGTACTCAGAGCATCTGAGTTGCTGTGCACGCACGGAGCTCCATGGGAACCGCACATGAGCGGGTGCTGAGTTCAAGCTGTGAAAATTAGGTGCTAATGACTCCTTGGTGTTTATTTTTTAGTCTCCAAAAAGATGGTTTATCATGAAGCTTGACAAAAGGACTTTTGAGACAAGTTTGTGAGCTATCTGCCGGGTAAAGTGTTCTTCAGAGTCTCCAGAGCCCTTTGCTGATGAAATGGCCGAGATAGCTAATGATTTATGTCAACTCAAAACTCCAACAGCCCACATTATGAGGACAAAGGATTTGTGTGGGTGGAGACATCATTCAGAGAAGATTCTATTTATTTATTTATTTATTTGTTTGTTTGTTTATTTATTTATTTGTTTATTCAGTCACTGCACTGTGGGCCCTTTGCGGGGTAATTTTGTATTGAGAGGTGAGGTTATGCTGTGGGAAGCACAGATGTTTAGCTGTATCTCTGACCTCTGACCTCTGACCTCTGGCCACAACAAACCATTACATTCCCAAACTCCAAGGTGAGACAGTAGAAAATGTCTCCAGATATGGCCAACTGTGCTCTGTAGAGCTAACTCACACCAGAAGGAAATTCTGACTTAGACCTCCTTAGAGAAGAAGCCCTTAAGAGCTAGGATTTCTCCATCTCAGGATGAGTTCCTAGGTCAAAGATATATTTTCTGAACATAAAGAAAGGAGATTTCGCTAAAAGGTGATTAAATGCATTTCATTAGAAAACAGTGCATTTAGCATTGCTGATCTTTCTTTTTCATTTATTGTGTGCATGTGTGTTCATGCTTGTGTGTGCTCATGCGCACACGCCCTTGCACTTGACAGAGTGTTGAGGCCACAGGACAGTAGGAATGGGTTTTCTCCTTCCACAATGTGGCATGTAGGGGCTGAACCAAGGTTCCCAGGCTTTGCAGCAGTCGCCTTGATCAGCTGAGCCATCTCACAGGCTTCTGACTTTGCTGATTTTACATATTATTTGTTGTGTTTTTTTTTAATGGGTTTTAGGAGCCTGAGATTGGTAGGGTGCTTAGTTGGTAGGGTGCTTAGTTGGTAGGGTGCTTGTCAGGAGATGGAGGGAGAATTCAAGGTCATTATCAGCTACATGGTGAGTTCAAAGCCAGTCGTAGCTACATGAGGCCCCACTTATTTTATTTTATTTTTTATCTGTATGAAGTTAATGAGAGGGGTCTCTCTTCCATGGTTGGCACATAGATCCAGTAATTAATAATAACCCCATCTTGGATTAGACCTACAATTTTGTTGTCATGACTGGCTTTAGTCCAAGGATAGTCACAGTGAAAATTCTGCCAAAGGCAGACAAGGCAATTCAAGATGGCGAGTGACACCGCCCTTGGAGTAGATTGACATGGGACTTTTCCTGCTGTGGGTGAACCCTCAGATTCCACTAACTGGACTTGGAGTCAACTTGGCAGGAGTTTAGCAGAACAGTTGGCTGAGAAGCATTCTCTTCTGAACTGGGAATTTGGTGTGAATGATGGATGTGAGTTGAGACTTCCATTTGGGTTTTAGACCTGAGAAAAAGTTCAAAATGCTACCTGATAGAAAGTCATTTTTGTTTGGTTTGGTTTTTTGGTTTTTGAGACAGATTTCACTGTGTAGCCCTGGCTGTACTGGAACTCACTTTGTAGGCAGGCTGGCCTCAAACTCAGAGATCCAACTGCCTCTGCCTCCAGAGTGCTAGGATTGAAGGCGTGTGTTATAACCCAACCATTTTGTCCTTCCTTTCTTCCTTCCATCCTTCCTTCCTTCCTTCCTTCCTTCCTTCCTTCCTTCCTTCCTTCCTTCCTTCCTTCCTTCCTCTTTCTTTCTTTCTTTCTTTCTTTCTTTCTTTCTTTCTTTCTTTCTTTCTTTCTTTCTTTCTTTCTTTCTTTCTTTC
>NW_026585742.1:4361909-4362822 GCF_907164565.1 Psammomys obesus
TTCTTTCTTTCTTTCTTTCTTTCTTTCTTTCTTTCTTTCTTTCTTTCCTTCTTTTCTTTTCCATTCCTATTCAAGGTCCCTATATAATTTTAAAATGGAAAGAGATGCCATTGAATAAAACCATTTTGTTGACCTAACATACTGCTTCAGCCCCTTCTTCTGACAACTTAGAAGACCATTCTACAAAAAGCTAGTGAGAGAGGTCACAGAGAGTCTGAGCTGTCTCACAAGCTCTTCCTATCATCACTTTAAGTTCCTTAAGTCTAATGTGTCTTGAAGCACAGCACAGATTATTGCAATAACTTTTTGGTGGACAATGGACTTCTTGAGTAGGTATTCTAACAAGAAATCATCTCATTGTTGCTCTCATCACCACATCACACTGATCAGTTCATATGAATAGAGGGGTTGCAGAGGGACGTGTGATGTGGACAGAGGAAGGCTGACCTTTCTCTGAGAGGTCATTCTGTAGTGACCTCTTTCCTTCCACATCAGCGGCTCACAAGCATCATTGATTTTTCCGAGAGGGGAAATGTGGTCCTACCTGGAGACATCTGTTGTCACAATTTAGGGGATGGTGGTTGCTGCTGGCATCTCAAGCAGAAGTCAGGAATGTGACTCCATCCTTTACAACATAGACCAGCTCCCACAACAAAGAGTGACATAGCTCAAAATGTCAATATGGCCAAGTATGAGAAATCTTGTTCTAAATAATGTCTCAGAAACTGACGGTTGTCACCTGTTCAAGTGAACATTTGTTATAACTACTTTTGAAAGACGGAACAGAACCCATGAGAGGCATTATAAGTAAAAAATAAATGTCGGTTGGTAAGTGTTGGTTTACAAGCCGTGTATGTGCGCGCGCGTGTGTGTGTGTGTGTGTGTGTGTGTGTGTGTGTGTGTGTGTGTGTGT
>NW_026585742.1:4362832-4382538 GCF_907164565.1 Psammomys obesus
TGTGTGTGTGTGTGTGTGTGTGTGTGTGTGTGTGTGTGTGTGTGTGTTTTCTATGCATCTTACACTGGACTGCAAAGTTCCTTTAATATCTTTAATTTTCTTTATTGTGTATGTGTCTTTTGAACTTTGGCTTGTATTTGAAATGTCAGAGGATCCTGGGTGAGTGAAGGTGGACCTAAAGCTAAGATCATGCAGCTTCTATAATGCCCCAGTGATGCTGATGTTGGGGACTATGGACTCTACTTTGAATGCCAGGAACCTAGAGATGATGTTTTATATTCTATCATTAAGGACAAGACACATTAGAGAACAGGTTTGGTGGCTCATGTTTGTGCTATATAATCCCAGAACTTAGAAGTCAGAGGCAGAAGAATTGCTGCAGCTTAGAGGCCAGCCTGGTCTATGCAAGTCCCAGGTCAGCCAGGGCAACACAGAGATACTGCCTCACAAAATCCCCAAGCAACACCCCCAAACAAAGAAAGAATAATAAAACACACCAAGATTTGAGCAATGAGTCTGACTTGGGGCCTGACAGTAAAACTTTGAAACAAAATCCTCTCCTTTATCGAGGCTGCAGAGAGAAAAGTAAATCCCAGTTAATCGAAGAGAAACATTAACTTAATATATCTTGTCTGTTGCAACAGAATGTGGTGATTCCACAAGGCAGAATCATTGCACAGAATGTGCCTTGGCTACTCCATGTGTTTGTGTGTGCATGTGTGTGTGTGAATGTACATGTGTCTGTGTGTATGCTGTGTGTATATCTGTACATGTACAGTTGCGTATATGAGTAGCATGCTTAGGAGTGTAATGTCTAGCTTCCATGCCACAAATCTGCTCTAAGAAAATTAAAGAAACCTACAAAAGTATTGTTCAGGTCACGTTAACACGGATACTGTGACCCTAATGTAACAGAGCAACCAGCCTGGCTTCTTAGCATGATTAATGGAACATTCTCCTTTGGAAAAGAAAACAAATTAACTGTCTTCACCAAATGTCTTCTGGAAGAGAGAAAGCTGCTCTCGTAAAGACAATCGGTTAAACTCTTTGTAGCACACGGGCTCCAGAGAAAATTAAAGCCTCGTTTTTATAAAAGATTTACTTGCCCTAGAGCACATAATTTTTTTTTCCAATGGATGGCCTTGGAAGGAAGCAGATAGGTCCACTATCGCCCATTTTATCTAATTAAGCTGAATCTGGTAATGCTCCCCCACCCTGTGTTTTCTAAGTGCAAGGCTCCTGAAACCTCAAGCCTCCCAGCATGGGAGAATAACTATTATTTCTTGTTACTGTGCATTTTAGAAGTCACAAAGTAAGAGGTGACTTACTTACATTTGCATAAACAATTAATTGCAACAGGGTACTAGAGGCATCAAAAATATCCTCCTTCCTTCTCCTTTCACCTCTCATCTTAGTGGAGCTCACTTCGATCAGAAAGAGAAAGAGAAAGGAGAGAGAGAGAGAGAGAGAGAGAGAGAGAGAGAGAGAACCGCCTACCAGTAGAGGTTTACTCTATTAGCTAAAGACCTGCTTCAAACTACACATATTGCAAGAAGTGCAGTAAACACAACCAAATCTGTGCAAAACAGATGTATGTAATGAGAGGTAAAGAAAACTTGAAGTCACTGAGTTTTTGAGTATCTGAGAGGGTAGAATTTTTAAAGATGAACTGAGATTGTTTTTATAATTTAAATATGTATGGTTACTATATATTTTTTAGCTATAATAACTCACCTCCCTTAAAGATAGCTAGATGTACATATGTCCGCATTCTGTTTTTATATAGTAGATATTATATATATCCACATATCATCTCCCTTCATGTACACGTGTTACACGTGTCTTCATGTAACAGGTAAAATAAATTACCAATCAAGAAGAGAGGTGTGTGCACCTTTCCTCTCATTTCCTACTCTCTGCCTCCTCTTGTATCCTTCCTGAAAAGCTTGTCCCTTCTAAGTCCCTAATGCATGGCTCACGTCATGTTTTAGACACCAGAATTTATTTTGGGACTCAAAGCCAGGTACAACAAATGAAAGAATCAACTGTATCTCCTTCCTTGGTGGGTCTATGGATCTATTTTCCAGTTTGGACATATATAATCACATAGACTATAAAGAATGGCCTAGTAAAAGGGTGCATATGATTGTAGTTGAGGATTAAAGAGATCACAGTTCAATTTAAATGTGATCTGAAAAGTATGGAAAAGTACAACCTCAGCCTGACATAAAGGCTTCATTTCAGACTGATAACCTCAGAGAATGAGCTAAGAGACACTCCTAATAGTGTGTGAGCTCATCTATATCAAGAGTACCAGTTCCGTACTTCAGTCAAGTAGTCACCATGACGTAAGGGACAGTGGGCCATGGGATGGGGGAGAGAGCTCAGCTGCTAAAATGCTTGCTCTCATTCAAGTGAGTTCAACCCCAGAAGCCACGTAAAAGGCTGCATGTGGTGTGACTGATTTGAGCCCGTATTTCCAAGGGTGGGGGCAGAAAGGGGAGAGAGCCTCTGAGGCTCCCTGGCTAGCAGTCTAGCTCAATTGGAGAGCTGCAGGTTCACGGGACACTATGTCTTAAAGAATAAGAGGTGAGCCCTTACAGAAGACACTGGATACCAACCTCTGGTCTCCAACACGCATGCATGCACACTTGCTGGAATTACCACAGAATTACCATGCCATTTCCACAGATTCATTCATCCAGCCCAAGTGTAGGTATGTGTTCTATAAAATATGGACCCCTATGCGTGTGACCTGGTTGACTTAGACGGTGGCCTTTGTAGCTATCTTGCAATTTGGCTACCCGCTCCCTCACTTTTAAAACTAGCTTCAAAGATTCTCCTTATATGCAGAGAACAGCTTTAAAAAAAAAAAAAAAACCTGGTTTCTGCTAAGTTACTAATTATGTTTAAAAGAACTACTTGGTTGAATTCAGCTTGATTTTTTTTTCCCCTCAACAAATCAGTTCTATGTTTAGATGGTAATAAACTCCTCCAGTCTGCATAGCACTTGGCACGGTGGTCCCTCTACCAAGTCAGGAGCATGGAAAGAGGGCCAGTGCTGGTTGAAAAGAAATGTATGTGACATCACAGCCTTGCCCGCACATGCTGCTTGGCATTGGATCCTGGTTCACACAAACTTCTTACAAAGAATATTGGGGGGACAAGTGGGGAATTCTGAATACTGACAGCATATTAGGTGAACATGTACTGGCATGGAACTCAGAGATTGTCAATTTAAGCACAGCAAGTTTTGCTTACTTCATTTGGAAAAATGCACATAATGAATCTAATTAGGAAAAATTAGAAGAGTGAATATCCAGTTGGCCATCCCTGGGTTTTGGGAACATAACATCTCCATGTTCTTAGTTTTACTTGGCTGTGTTTTCTAAATGTTTACAGTGTATACATACTGTATTCTAACAATTAGGTATTCAACACTCCTCTTTCTCAGTTCTCTGCTAAAACAACCTTCCTGAAGGCTGGAGGGCCAGTTCTGAGTTGCTAATTCACCACAGTTTTGTAGATAAGGTTAACACCAGCTCATATCTAAATCACCTGATTGAACAAGAGGATTTGAGAGATGGTGCTACTGAGATAATGTGAAAGTTTGCTCAAGGCTGGGGATGCAACTCAGTGGTGGGGCACTTGTCCAGTATATTCAAGGCTCTAGTTCAGAGGCCAGCACCAACAAGAAGTTGGATTTTAAACTGTTACAGCAACTCTAGGAAGCCAGTTTGTTTACCAGGGATGGGGTGGGCTGGCGAACTAGATGATGGGACTGAGCTTAGAGAGGCAGCCCCGAGGCCTCAATCCCATTCTGGTGTACTTCTAAGCATCCTTCTCCATCATCACTATTGTGCCTGCTTCCGAAATATGTTTCAGCAAAACTAAGAAAGAACCAGGCTAATACACAGCAAGGAATACATGCAAACTTGAGGTTAATATCTGAAGCAACAGAGAGCTGCTCACACTCCTCCAAACAGGTATGGAGTTTTGTTTAGCAAGACAAACCAGCCAGGAAAAGGGTTTTCATTTCAGTGTTGAAGATGAAAACAGTGAGGGCGGTAGCTAACACTTACAGAATGCTTCCTTCCTTCCATCCCGAGGCTGCACGCGGACACGGCATCTCACCCTCCTAACAACGCCCCGAGGATGGTCCTGCTTATTACCATCCCTGTTACCTAGATGAATCAGCCAAGGCTCCGAGAGATTAAGCACCTGTCTAAAACCATGCAGATTAGGCCCGAAGGCCCAGGGGCAGGGCCTATTATCATCACGTTGGAACTCCCATGCAGGGCATTCACAGTCGTGAGTCCTGCTAACAGCAGAGAGAGCTCACCCTCCCAGTGGCCAGCCTGTCCCACACCCAGATTTTCTCCCATCAGACCTCAAGAACTGCAGCCTACTGAATCGGTAAACCCTGCTCACCTCTCCCCCTGCCTGCTTTCTAAGCACTTTCCCTCACCTTGAAGTTGGTGGCATACTTTACGCATTTAGTAACGTAACCTTGTAGCCTGTCTTCAGTCCTTACTTCCTGGAGCGGCATGGTTTCTATTTTGATTGATACATATTCACACATACAGGCCCTTATAATTTAATAAGGCTATTAAAGCAAGGTTATCAGTGGATTCATATATAAACCCAGCAAGCATGTTTTAATAGGCAGAGGGTTCACGTTTCAAATTACCGCTTTAGAGGGAAATATTCACACCCAATTATTGTGCTGCCACATAAAGTGAACAAATAACTCGATTTGAAAATGGAACAGCAAATCGAAATCTGTGCAAGGCAGAGAATGCCAGGCAGCATATCCCCCTGAATCTGTCCACACTGCCTGATTAAGCTCTTACAAGGCTGTGTGATAAGGGGCCTTTTCCTGATCTGATAACTGCCAGGGAGAAGCCAAATGCAGAGTCTATCTGTAAATGCTTAATCCCCTAGAAGGCAGATTAAGTGTATAATTGACCTAGATAATCCATGTATCATCTCTAGTCAAATGTTCCCGGGCCCAGTTCACAGTGACACGGGCCCGCAGAAGAAAGCTGCAATGGGCGCAGCATTACCACCAGTGTGGACTGCGGCCAAGTTTGAGATGGCTTTTTAATCACTCATCCCTGAGCCTGTGAGGTTTAAGCAGATGAATTCACCCTAAGCACATCTCTTTTAATCCCGATTTTCTTCTCAGTCTGTGTCTTCAAGAAGTACAAGGAGGAAAGAAAATAAATTAATTTTTGTTTAGACCTTGAAATCTTAGGTGCTTCTCTTAATGATCTGATGTCTAATTTCAGAAAACATGTTTTTTTTTTCTTTTCTTTTCTTCTTCTTCTTCTTCTTTTTTTTTTTTTTTGGTTTTGTTTTGTTTTGAGGGAGATGTTGAATTAATCATCAGAGAAGGAGGAAAAGCCATCTGCATGATTTACGGACACTCCAACTGGAGACGATTCGCTTCAAGCTATGCTCCCAGCCTGAGCACCCTTCTTTAGCTGCTACTTTCAGAACATGGAGCTTATTGCAATACATGTGTTTTTTTTTTTTCTTTATAAAACATCAATAATTGACGAGGAGGCAAAGCTTCCTCTTGAATCTTAGAGTGATGCAATTTTTCTTTAAAAATTCAGCTCCATTGATAAGATTTAAATCCACTGTCATACACATTATGATATTCACTTGATTTAAATGCCTGACTATTTTGTTTCTAAATATTAAAATATTATTTTCAGCAAATGAAAACTGTATAATTGTATTTGATTTTTTTTTCCTGAAAAATAAAAAAGCAGATAAAAATTGCTCATTTGTACATCTAAAATACCATGGTGAATGACTTGGGGATTTCTTTCTCATCAGAACATTATTTTGGACTGGTGAAGTCCATCTTAAAGATACACTATTAAACAAACACTGTTGGTATTTTATGAAAGGAATATATAAACCAATTATGTTACTAAACAGGGAAATTTTCACTGCAGAAAAACGTCTGGTTAGGCAATATTATATCTAAATTCACTTCTCAACAAAACGTACAGAATGCTTGATTTTTAAAAAAACACAGTGGAGATGAATTTGGAAAGTCTGTTCTTAAGTTACATAATAAAATAGATAAAAAAGTGGAACATCAAATACAGAGCCCCAAATGCTGTTCTGATAATCCCCCACAAGCATCCTCCTCCAGCCAAAAGTACAATGATGAGGCAGAGGGATAAAGGAAAAAAAAAAAAAAAAAAAAAAAAAAAAAAACAGCTCAGAAATCACCAGATAGGGACCTTGTTAAAACATAGAATAAGCCAATAAATGACCAACTAGGATCCACAATATACTCATAGGCAAACATCTATTAAAAGCCATCCAGCCTTCCTGTAAGCACACACAGTAACAGAGAGGGGAAAAAGAAACCGGACCAACCAACGAGAACTCGAGGGATTTATCAGGTAAATAACGCTAAGACTTGAAACACAGTTAAAGCACAAGGACCATCAGAACATGCTTCTAAAATGACAGATGCCAGCAGGAACAGACAACCAGGGAGAGACATGGCAGTCAGAACCAACAAGCCCCAAACAGTAAACAGTCGCAGAGATATATACTTTTTCTTCATTCCAAATGCTAATTTGCTATTATTCATTTCTGCCATTTATCAAAATGCAACACTTTGGAAAAGAAATCTCTCAGATCAACAAGTATTTTTCAATAGATTTCTGCCAATTGTTTAGGAAGCCATCCCAGGACCCATATCATTAGACAGTGGGGTCGGAAGAGTTAGCTCTCTGTACTAAGAGCTGTGGAATGGCAGGTTTCAGGAGACCCCTTTTGTGCTGATATTTCCATTACCGTTCATCTCACCGGCACAAGAGTTTTACAGAGCACGTATGCATAGAATACACACCATGCTTGAGGAAACAGAAGCCGAAAATAATCAAACATGTTGGTAATCTGATGATTTGCCGCTAGATTATAGAAAAACAGTAAGTACTGAATTAAATTACCGAAGCTGCATGGAAATGAAGCTTTTGAGAAGCTCTGGGTTTTTAAATGACAAATGTTTTAAATCCATGACAGATTCAATAACTTTTTTTTTTTTTAATACCACAGTTAGGTTGCCTAGCACCAATAGATTTCATAAATTAGGGGACCAGGTTATTCAGAGAATAAGCAAGTAAGTGGGTAAGAAATTCATGTCTAAATAAGCTTTTTTTTTAAAGGCCCCGCCCCAAGGTTGGGGTGAAGTGCATAAAATGGTTATCATGGTTAGAATGGTAAGAGTGTATGCTCAGGAGAGGAGACTGAAGATTGCGTTGGGAAAAGAAAATTGGGGCAATGTGAAGCGAAACTGCGTGAGTGTGTGGGCGGCTTCTCAGAGATTTACTGCTGCCATCGACGCTGGCTCGTGGACTACTTGAAGAGGCTGGTGTAGCTGGGAATTTTTGAAAGGACCCCCCCCCCATACACCCTGAGACAGAACTTGCTTCTGCAAAGTATATTCTTAGGAATATTTCTTTTAATTATCGATTCACATTAAAGCCCAGAGGGCTGGAATGCGCTTATGTTCTTTTAGTTAGGCAAGTTCATTTTCCCCCATCTGTGCCAGACAAGGCTCTCTTTTAACTTCTAAATGAAGATTTGGTTGCAATTCCCCGACGAAGAGCCCCTCAGAGGACCATTTGCCTCACATCCTTCAACAGGAATACCTTCAAACAAATTTTTCTCCTTGCATTTGTAATTAAAAATAAAAAAAGCGAGAAGGGCGGATTATATGTCAGTGAAGAGACAAGGCTAAATCACAGATTGAGCATCAGATTCTTTACTAGCTATTTTAAAGTTTCAGGGATCACCAGTCATTCACACACTCATTCATAGAGGAACACACACACACCACAAAACTGAAAACCGGAAGATAACCGATCAAAGAAAAAAAAAAAAAAAGGCAACCTAGGCAACCTAGGCATTGAAAAGAGCAATCCACAAGCTTCTTGAAAATTTGTAGTTTGGAATTGAATTCAGTGGAGATGGGCAGAATCCACACCCCTATGCAGAGACCTGAGGGTACTGCTGGTCTTTTTTCAATGCCTATTGGACGGGCAACAGTGCCCCCAGACAAACTGGGCTCGGGGCTTTCATAAAGGCATGCATGCAGAGAGAGGGAGGCCCCACTGGTGAGCTTTATGCATGTATGAGGCATTCTCGGTGGATGTGGGTCATGCTAGAAGATGTACACAGGAAGATTATTTGATTCTAATTCATGCCACTTGATATAATGTGATAAAACATTTGACATGAGAGATAAGTTCCATTTTAATCTGAGAGAGGACAAGTGGGAATTAAAAAGTAAGAAGGGTTTTATCAAAGGAAGGTGCTGCAGGGAGAGAGGGGTGTGGGGCACAGAACAGAGGTGATTGGAAAAGGAACAGAAGCAAAGAAAGACAGAAAGAAGCCTTTTGAACACACCAGGAAAGCCAGTGAGCTGGAGGACAAAGCACAGAAAGTCAGAAGCTGCAGAATCTGAAAGCGGTGCCAACAATGAGCTCATTTAGCTACGGGACAAAAACATACAAAACGCAGCGTAAATTGGTGAACACAATTACAGGAAAAATACAGAAACAAGGGTTCCACAGTTGAGCAAAACATTAATGTTTGGGCTGGCACTAAAAATACAAAAGCCTGGACAGGAGGGGAGCACGTTTCACGGGGCTGAAGTAGACGAGGGCACCAGCTCCTGTGCACTCTGGCCAGCTCTACATAGGTAGATTTGGGAGAAATTAGGAGCAGTATATCTGGCTACATGAGATAGCCCTATCTTCTTTGGCTTTAGACGGCCAGATGGTTTGAGACCACTGCAGACTCCTTTTGACTTCAGTGGCTTACTTTGCAATGGCAAGAAGTCTCCCTGAGAGTCACTCACCCACGGAAGCCTGCATTTCTGTTTTGTTTTGAGTTGATGTGGCAGTCCACCGCATTTGATTTCCACTGGATTTACCCACTTCTACTGAGGTAGGTAGATGGACAGGAAGCACCATGGATTACCAAAGAAACTGACCAAGTGACTCACATATAAGCCTTTGGCAACACCCAGGATGGGGGAAGTCTAGCCTTACAGAAATTCCAACCCATTACAAGGCATGGCAATGTGACACTTACTGCATATCTGCATGCCACATCTGGCATCAAGGAGGCACTGCCCCCAGGGTAAGGGTCGCTGGCCTCGGTATCCCCCATGGGAACGTGTCCCTTACACAAGGCCAGATTGCAAGGAGAATGGGGATGGAAGAAGGTCTTTGCCAGTTGAAGGAGTCTGCCTCGCCAGCTCTGTGCAGAGCGTGCCTGCTTGCCGGGAGGCTGTGTGCCGTCCACATATCACACAGACTGGGACTCAGACAGAGCCACACCAGGAGTGGGTGCAGAACAGACATGACAGAGAAGAGCCTAAGGCAGAGGGAGAGGAAGAGATTCTCTTTGAATCAGGACCAATCCATTTTCTCAAAATGTGACTTATCCTCCTGTCTGTAATTTTGTCACATTTTGGAGGGTCTCCTCCTTGGGCTGCAAGGAGGAGAAGGCATTTACTTACATCAAATAACCTTTCTATATACATCTCCTCATTGACCTTATCACGCAGGACATCCTGAGAGTGGCGGACGAACGTCACGTAGGCATCAGCCACATCCATCCCGGGTTTCTGCAAAGAAACAAGAAAAGATGAAAATGGAATCTTCAGACCTGAAGGTGCCCGGGCAGCCTGCTTACCTTTCCTCTTTCCACGGCCCCTGCATCTTTCCTTCTATTTTCATAATCACCTCTGTTCAGTTCTGGACCGGAAGAAATTGATAGTAGACCCTTATGCTTTTCAGAAGACTGGAATGGAATTTTATAGAGACTTTCCCTCTCTCCATCTCTCTTTTAATTGCTCTCCTTCTTACTCTTTTCTAGAAAACTTAGCTGATAGACACAATTCTGGATCATCCAGGGGCATTCCCTGGCTTTGCTCTAAATAGAAACTACTGTTAAAAAAAAATCTAAGCGTACTCTGTCTTCTATTATCCCTTTCTCTGTGTAAAACAAATGAGAAATACCATTTCAGTAACTATTCCCTTTAATTCAAGACTCACAGGAGGGGAATTCAGCCTGAGAGCAATTTGGGGAGTGTTTGTGGGTTCTGTACTCAGACAGGACACTCAGCCATTTGTCCTTGCCTTTCAGTCAGCCTGGAACTTTAGGGATGGAAAATGAAGAATGAATAAATGAAGAATGAGTGAATGAGTGGAAAGAAAGAAAGACAGGTAAAGGGAGCTTGATTTTTAAATTAATTAGATATTCTGGAGAGGTAGGCAGGTGGTTCATCCAGGAGTTAGGAAATGATTTATAGTGAAAAAATAACATACAAATAAAACCAAACCAGAATGTACACTGTTTGAGATGTCAGAAATCAAAGTTATCTCCAAAGAAACCTATTAAGACACTGTAATATGGGTCATTAGGAGAGCTGCCATAAATCCCTTAAATTTCTACAGTAGAGATATATGTTTGCTAATAACTAAAAAGATTGGTTTTCATTACTATGATTTACCTTAGATCACAAAGTATCATTTCTCTACAAGACGTGACTGTCAGGCACTGCAAATTGAAGTTAGTTAACACTTCTGTGTAATTTCCAGGGTGAAAATGAGGGAGGTTTGGAAACAGTAGGACTGTATTTTTTTTCCCCCTGATACAAAGCTTACAATTATCAAGCAAAGGGCCAATGCTTGGCCCCCAGGATGCTGGTAACATTTCTTAACACATGCTGAAACAATGACAAGGTATTAATTTGAAAAACAATGAGGGACACCCCAAAGCCACAGTATCAAATGTTACACTTCTAAGCAATTTTCAGCAAATGGATGGAGCAGTTTCCATGATGGTTCTGTAATTGTACCGGCTTTATGATACAAAACAACAGCAGTTCTCCAATGAGATGGGAGCAGTAGCCATCAGTTCTAAGTGGCTACTTCTCCTTCTTTAGCAGCTGCACATCAAAAGACATTCTTAGGAGGGATGGACTCTTTACCTGGGGAACCTGAGAAAATTCTTATTATTTATCCATATATTTCCTGGGGTAATTGCAACATACCTTTTCCTGGGTACAACTTAGTGCTAAGATGAAGTACAAGTCAGATGTAGCCACCTCTTGGTGACTTACCATGCTGGGAATAGCGCTCTGCAATGCTGAGAACTTCAGCATGCCTTCGCTTTCAGTAAAACTCATTTCCTGAAAAGGGCATTCATTCCAATTCCTCAAAAGGGCATCAAGCCAGTTTGGTTTGATTTTCATTGATTTATGGTTTTATCTATGACTACATCGTTTACCAAGGGTTGATACCATGTCCTGTATTAGCAGTGAGGTTTTATTTGCCTTTTCCTCTTAGAGGATAAGCTTCATACAGAGCAGAACTTTGATTAATTTTTAATTAAATTATTAGCACACAGGAATGATCCCTGGTGCCTAGTAGGTACTCAGTAAACATTAATTGTATGGACACATCTATGAATGACTAACCAAATCCTCTAGTAACCTCCCTTTTAGAGCTCTCCACTTCACTGTATGTATCATTACTCCATCCTGAGGTGAAAGTTATGTGAACCATTTGAACATCAATGGGCCATAGTTACAGAGCCACAGATTACTATCTCCCTACCTGACCTTCAAGAATTATGACTGGCAGCTATAATAATGTATCTAACAATGTCTTGAGAGTCACACATTGCAATATAAATTTGAACTACTATGATTCCTTCCTCTTGATATTAAATTTTACTATTAGCCTCTAATGTAGACTCAGAAAGGAAAAGGAGACTTGATGGAGACAACAAACAGACACAAATGAAGTTTCTGCACAATTAGTTCTCTCTCTCCTGCTCACAGCTGCTGCTCTTTGATGTGAGTACTACATCTGATTCAAACAAGTTAGGCTTCCATCTCTTGTAGACTAGGATGGAGAAGAGGGAAGAAGGAATTTGTCTGAGCAAGGTGTGCTAATGAGAGAGTGCTATTCGGGGAGGACAGACTGCCTCATCAGACATTCCTTCTCACAAACTGTTGGGGTGACTGGGGAAAGGGGGAGCTGCCCTTAGACCCCGGGAGGCCTTGCAGGGAGCTATGCAGCCACTGGAGACAGGTAGTCAAGGTGGGGAACATGAGTCTCCAAGAAAAGATTCAGTTATAATCGGGACATTGTTTAAAATGGCAGGGGCATAAATTGCAGAAAGGACATATCATATAGTTTAAGTAGACTTCTCATCAAAACACCTACAATCAAAACTGCTGACAGATAAGGAAACTGACTTGTAAGTATTAGTTATAAGCTGAAATACACATGTGACTGAACAACTGATGTCACGAGATAAGTTAGGCATTAATTATATCAGCACTGTGTTCTCATAGCAGGATCGGCCTTTAGGTGGTGGCTGTTAGATATGGCTGGGACAGACTGGCAGAATATAACACAGACTTTAGAAAGCACATAAACAAACACAGAAAAATAAATGTAGGTGGACTCTACCACATGCAGAAGACATAATTTAGAAATAAGGCTCCCCAGTGGGTTTGGTAGAGTGGGACATTTTCATCTTCTCTTGCTCCCACCAGATCCTTCTAGGCAGGGAATGCAAACGCTAATCTTTGGTACCGTGAGCAAACCTTTAGTATGAATGCCAATTGTGCAAGGAAGGGTCAAACTCTGCATTTAAGAGAAAGAAATGTTCTGAGTTATTGGGAACAGTGCCACTTCCTGCTAGTCAGACTCAGCAAGCAAAATGTCTCCAGGATAATGAACTCATGGTGTCCTCACATGGGACCAAATTCAAACTGTCAGAAACCCTCACAACACAAAGAGTTAAGAGCATGATTTAAAGGGATTGTGTTTGGGTTTATAAGTCTGGCTGCAAATAACAAAGGGCCAGTGAAGACTTATAGAGATGACACCTATTTTAAGTTGTCTGCCAAGCAACCTAGGAAATAATACTTATGAAAACAACAAACAAACAAAAAACAAAACAACACAAAAGTCTTTAGGTGTTTCAGGTCAAGAATTACTGACTCTGCCCATTGGTTGTCATACTTTTATAGAAGAATGGGGAACACATTTTAGAAAGACATTTTAAAGGCTCCACCCAGAGTCACTGAATTAGAACCTCTGGGGATGAGAGCTGGAAATCTAAGAAAATGTCATCAAATAATGCCCCAGTTCTTGCCATGTCTTCTTGTATATTCTGGTATGTGTACCAGTGACTAAAATAGGTAAATGTGGCATGCTAGTGAAATAATTCTTTAGGAAACAAAACAAAACAAAAACAAAATAACAAAAAACAAATCTATACATCCACCCTGCAAACCTATCAGCTTACCCACCAACTCCCTTATCTGTACTGCTTTCCAGTTTCCAAGGTGTGAATACTACTGGAAGGCTGATTTTGTGCACATTGTCTCTTCGGAACCGGAGCAGACAGGCTCTACCATGAACATGAGGTTCCCGACTGTTCCCAGGCGACCTTGGGCATACTATTTAACTTTCTAGGTCTTCAGTTTCCTCTCCTGTTGAACAGGATAAAATGAATGATGGCCTCTTACAGGTCTGTCTTCAAAGGTAAATGATTATTTACTATATCTAAATCCTACATATACATATATATGTTGTTAGAAATAATTTTCTATGGAAGTATTTATTTTCTGTAATACTTAGTATACTGTTACTGGCCATAAAAGTATACATTTAATCAATTTACTTTCAAAATGTAGCACCTCACCTAAGCCATTAACAATTGGTACAAGCATGGGTTTGGTCTACTAATCATATTGTTTTCTAATACTAGAATAATTACTCAACTATCAAAGCATGTGCCTCTGCATTAACTAAGCTCAATTTGTAGTGTGACAGTGTTTCAGAGCATAGTTTGAAGTGTGAGCTTTATTGCTGCCAGTCACCTGGCCCTCCTAGAGCAAGTAAGCCTCCATTTCAGTTTTCCATCTTTAAAATGGAGACGTTACAAAGATTAAATGTTAAACGGCTTAAAACAATGGTAGGCAGGTAGGGAGTAAGTCACAAGGCTTGGCCTCACTGGTTATTATAATCAGTGGTAGACCAACCATATTGGGGGCCGTGCTGTGTTATTTTCTTCTGCCTCTCCAGAAAAGAAACTGCTAAGTGGTTTCTGCTCTTTCACATCCTCAAGTTCCTAGTATAGCATCAACAGTTGACAAGTGTCTTTATGATTATCATAGGAAACTCTCAATAGTACTGAGTCCATTTCATCCCACCTTCAGAATAAAGCTAGATCTGGCCTGTGGAATTATTAACTTGAGGTATAAGAAATTGCTAACATTAAATCTTTTCTGACTTTTCTAAAATGTTACCCTCATGTGGTTCCGATGTTAATATTGATGTTAAATGTAAATTCTTCATTTATTGAGCCTCACCCGAATAGATGGCCCTAAACTCCCCTTACTACCTGATTGCCTCTCTGCTTTGAGGCATTCACCAAACAGCAGCAGACATCAGCTCTCTATGATGGGAGCTAGCCATTTGCATTTCTGATACTCCTGAAGCCCAGTGGAGGGTGGGGCTAAGGCAGCAGATTCACCCATCCTTCGCTCTGGGCCCTGTCACATCCTGAAATGCCCTTTGCTGCACGAATGTCTAATGAGCGCCAGGTAGGGCCACGTGAGTTCCACACATATAGCCCTATTTAATGCATGTAACACACCTAGGTGTGAAGCATCTTCATTTTAAAGATGTGGAGCAGGGACAGAGACTTCACAGAAAGAGAGAGCTTGTGCTTTGGAGCTTAAAAGAGTAAAATGTTCTTGTGGTTTATGAGCCCTTTTTCTTCTCCATTCCCCTGCCCACAGGAAGGAGTTGGGGTCCCTTGATGAGAAATATTGTATAAATTCAAACATAATTATTGATTGTACATTCTTTCATTAAACAAACAAAATGCATGCTAATGCTACATTCACTCCAATTTCCCATTTTGTCTTCCTTTGAGAAATAAGCCAGTAAACCATTACACACTTAGCTTCCTGGGGAAATGAATTTAAATGTTAATATAAATCCTTTTAGAAAAAAACAAATTTTCACAAATAAGTATTTGAACAAGGAGGGTACTTAACCACGTTCAGAATGAGAACCGCTCAGTACCAGCCCCTCAGCGACTGTTGAGATAAGCTCCTAAATTTAATATTTTATAATAGACTCACACCTCTTTTGTTAGAAATGGAGAAACAGCATCATTTTCTTCCCCCCTTTATTGGAATATATTTAAAAATCTTTCCAATTTTATTTTGCTAATAGGCAGGGCAAAGTCCGTCTATAAATGTCTTCTGATTTATCTCAGGTAATCCCACACTTTAGCATTCATGTGTAGTACTTAACCTCAATTTAAATGTAAATTTTGGGCAACTTCAAGTGCCTTCTCTGTGAACTTTGAGGGTTCTCTTCATTAATGAGGCCAGTACTAATTATGAACAGTTTTGTAAGTTTTCCTTAAAACAATTGCAGAATTGACCCCCAAATGAACAAATTCAGAATTTATTTGTTTAAACTAAAAAATAACAGAACTCTTGTTGAAATATATAATTCAAGGCTGTAAGTCGTGCATGCAGGATGAGCAGAACGACTTAGAGTGATGTGGAACCAGAGGACAAAAGCGAGTGGGAACTGGGTTAACCCACATGCTGGTTCTTCTTTTCCAACACAGGAAACTGTGCCTTTTTTTTCATTGGAAAAATGTGGTCCGAATCTTAGTCTATATTAGAAATATAGAGCTTAGTGGCAAGGAATGAAGACAGCACCCACCATGGAAGCCAAGCACAGAAACAGATATGATCAAATAAAACACAAAGCTCAGACACTCATGGTTGGATGCAAAGCACAGAAAAATGGCACATGCTTTCAGTCCTAGCACTAGGTGTAGCTGCAGAGGGTCTCAGCATGTTCTAGGCCGGCTTTGCCTACATAGGGAATTCTAGGCCAGCAGGGATACAGAGTGAGACCCTGTCACAAAATACAAATAAAAGAAAACCCACAAACAAAACCCAAAACAAAAATGGAAAATGTGCCAAAGTGGAAAAAACAAACAAACAAACAAACAAACAACTAAATCACAAACAGTGATGGATGCTCAGATACTCACAGGCACATCCACGTACTTGGAAGCTGCCTTCACCTAAGGAGGAAAGAGAGTAGGACATGAGGCAAGTGTTTGCGTTTCCTGTTCACAGCTCTCTCATTATCTGAGTTCAGATGACAAGCCGGTACACAGTGCTGACCAGGAAAAACAAAAAGGCACTAAAATGCAAAATGCTCTAGTATTTTTCAAGCCATGATCACTGTTTGGGGAGAATGAGCAGTTTTACTAGTTCAGGTTCTATAGCTGGCACAAGAGTTTGGCATTGTCCTTCCTGCCTTTAAAACAGGGAGAGGTGACTGTCTAGACCTGGGCTTATTGAGAGAGGGCGCTCACGTCTATATTAGTAATCAAGAGTATCAGCATTCCTGGTACCCTGGGCTTTTATAATTTGCCTTCAGATTGTCCTGAAATCTTCTATGCTAGGTGTCTGACAGTTCAGATTTTGAAGCAGAAGGCCTGTGATGAGGCCCTCAGCCTAAAAGACATGCATGGTTTTCCTCAAGTTTTTTTTTTTTTTTTTTTTTAAGCAGAACTTTTGGGGCTGTCCCAAGGCTACTACTATATGCCTCTTGGTTTTAGGTTCTAAAAACCCATATGAAAAGTACAGGAGATGGTTCTAAAATTCATTTTTAGGTGAAGAGCATAGTGCTAGAACAAAGAGTGTGCACTCAGACCGGGGTTGCAGCCCATTGCTACCGAATGCCAACTGCATGACATACTGGTGACCTCATTTCTCTGAGCTTAAAAGGGGGAGATACTAACCATGGTTGATTCAGTTGCTGACGTGACATGAACCCCCACAAAAATCCAGGGATGCCATAAGCATGGAATCAAGCGGAGTTAAAGCTGTGCTAAGCAAATCAGGGTGAGGTCTAGGCGCTGGGGGAGTCTATACTCAGTCGGGTTTGAGGAACAAACCCAGGGAGCGTGTCTAGTGTAGAAAGGATTCCTCCTTGAAAGTCAAAGTTTCTTTTGCCATGGACTTAGCCAGCCAAGTCCCTTAGGCTAGTTTCTAGAGTTTTGGAACCTGGTGGAAAACCGCCTACTCTGTATGACGGCTGGTCTGATCATGTGAGGAAACATGAGAGTGTGGGGTCAACATTAAAGTCGGAGGCACACACATCCATTAGCTACTAAATGCCAATGCCCTTTCCCTTCTCTGATAAGGTCAGAGCGCCTTGTGACCTTATTATGACTCCAGTTTCCTCTTGCTACGGATTCTCTGAGACCACATCCCTTTGCTGTTTAGTGACACAGATCACAATTATAATTTGGTATTTTTATTGTGTCTGACCTCTATAAAATGTCATGAAAGCAAAGACTAACTCAGCCTTGCTTAGCTGTCTCCATTAAACTGCTACCTGGCTTGGAATGGGGCCTCTGGAGGGAAGGAACCAAAGGGAAAAGCTAGTGTCCAATGTTGTCTTCAGGGAGGCTAAGAAACAAGCACTCTCAACCTGACTGAAATGCTGCCATGATCAGCATGGTAGTAGTTAGAGCTGAGTTCTTTGTAAAAAAAATGCTGGGAGAAGAGACCCGCTATTGGTACACAAAGGGACTTCCATAAAGCGATTCCCTTCTCTAAATCTGTCCATGCCAATCCTAGTCCAAAATCTAGCCAATCAAGCAAAAAGACAGTTTTCTCCCCCCTTCTTCTGGTTCCCCCCACATACGATAATATCTACCAATTACTAGATGATGCGTTTCACTTTGCAGAATATGGCTTGATGGGCTCGAGTTTAAGAAATTTGTGTATCCATGTTCTCAGCCACGAGTTTAAGAAATTTGTATATCCATGTTCTCAGCCACAAGTCAGGAAAGCCAGGTGTTGCATGCCCTGGTCTGAGCCCAGGCTACCCCTCGGAATTTCCCATCTTCTCAGTGCTCAGGGAAATGAAAAGCAAGGAGATGAAGCATCAGTGGTCAGAGCTGGTGCTGGCAAAAGAGCTGTTCTCAGTGAGAAATCTCCTCTTTTGCTCTGTCAAGTTGATGCTTGGCAGTTGGTAGGAGTTTTGCTACAGCTGAAATGATCAACCTTTAAACACGCCTACTCTTCACTTACCACTAACACACAGTTCCAATCCAGAGAGTGACACCAGTCAAGTTCTGTTCCTTACAAATTCTATTTCTTTGAGAGCTTGTGGCATGAATGAAAACTTCATGTACCTTTACACTCGCACTAGCCTCCACTCTCAGCTTGTGTGTGTGTGTGTGTGTGTGTGTGTGTGTGTGTTGTGGTGTAGGCCAGAGATTAACACTGTTAATTTCTGTGTCTTTGTTGATCACTCTTCACTTAATTGCATTTTGAGACAGGATCATTCACTGAACCTGGAGCTCAGGGATCTAGCTGGATTGGCAGGGAAGTCCAGGAATCCTCTGTCTGTGCCTTTCCAGTACTGGGACCAGAGCAGGCTGTTGCTGAACTTGGCTTTCGCATGGGTACTGGGGAGTGAGCTCAGGGCGTCAGGCTTTGTGAGCCATCTCTTCAGCTCTTGGCTTATTACTGATCTTTCCCCATCCCCATTATAATAGGGAAAAAAAAAGCTCGGAGAGGGTTGGAAATCATACTCCTATTGTTTTTTGGGAAGAGGTAGATTATTGTTTTGGGTGCTGGACATTAAACTTTTGGAAAAATGTGGAGGGTAAAGATGAAGGGAGCCTGGAGGCATCATTTAGAAGGAAAGTGAGACAGATGGCACCTTGCTTGGGAAATGAAGGGGGAGTATTAGAACCTAGAACCTTCTTGTAGTTTATTGAAAGAACCACCTTTCTTGAGCCTCATTAGAGCAGTTATAAAACACTGAATCAGGGTGAAGAAAATGATGAGGCCCAGAAGGCATGTCCAGCAAGCAGATCCCAGCGGACACTGGCCATCTCTGAAGGTCATGTCTCGCTCTCTCTAGGAATAATGTTGCAGGCCTGTTTCTTTACCAGGCTGACAGGCCCCTCCTAGACTGCTTCCCTTCTCTCGTTCTGGCCTCTTTGTGAGGTAGGAAATACTCAACAGCTCCCTTTCCTTATCCTCATCTCTTTCCTTCTCTTTTTTCTGAATGGAGGTGGAAAAGCAGCAGGAACAGACTCTAGACCCTGGCCCTGGGACCTCCTTCCCTGACTAACGCCAGAAGCACAGTGTTTAAGCACCACAGTTCTTTTCAGCTTCACACCTTTAGGTCAGCTGCACTCTTGGTAGAAGAGAATGAGCAGACCCTCCTGACCCCTAGGACTTTGGGTTCATCTGTTCAAAATCAAAGTATGCCCGCTTCAGAGTGACTCAGCTGGTAAAGGTTTTGCCTTGCAAGCATGAAGGCTTCAACTTGAGCCCCCCAAAAAGAGGTAGAGACTGAGTGATCTTTGGGGCTCACTGGTCAGCACGCCTAGCCAATCAACAAGTTCCAGGCCAATCAATGAGGAACTCTGTCTCAAAAGAAGGTAGCTAGTACCCAAGTAATAATATCTTAGGTTGGTCTGTGGACTTTGCACTACCCATGTTACCCCCCTAATCATACACACACACACACACACACACACACACACACACACACACACACACA
>NW_026585742.1:4382548-4437409 GCF_907164565.1 Psammomys obesus
CACACACACACACACACACACACACACACACACACACACACACACACCATCATTTTCCAGGAATGAATCAGGCACTGCCTCTGAATCAAATAAATGATATCTCTCCCAGTCTATCCAGGGCCTTCGTCCATGATATATGATCTATATCTTTTAATGGGTAAAGAAGATATTTTTTTCTCCAAAGCAAACTTCTGTGTTTAAGAAAATTTTCATAGTGGTTATCTAAAGTGTGTGTGTGTATGCTGAATGAGTATAGGTGTGTGTAATGTGTATGTAAGCATATATATTTTGCATGAATATAGTGTTTATGTAAGAGTTTGAGTATGTGTATATGTAATTTCTTTTTTTTTTTTTAACTTTAAAAGAAGCTATCTTATTGTCCAAGATTATGGGTTCGGGACTAGCTGGGTTAGAAGTCTGGTTTTTAGCCCATTTTCTAGCTTGGTGCCTTTGAGCCTCCTTTGCAAGTGGGGCAGTAATAATGTTAGTCAAAGGGATGCTGGAGAGTGAATGAGATAATCCAGCCAAGTCCATCCAACCACGCTAATGGTACTAAGAGCAGCCATCGTTACTGAACCTGCTGGGAATAGTGGCTTACTGCTCTCTCTGCTGGCAGGAGCTTCACCCCACTCCTCTATCCCATGGCAATTCCTTGCTATAAAAGGCAGCTGGGACCTCCCCCAGAGTACTCAGACTGAGCTGATTCTCAGGTGGAAGGACCCAGGCAGAGTCTCGTTCCTCCTCAAAGAAGGTCCACATATTTCTATGTACTCAGTTATATGCTTCCTGAAACTACCTGCCCTTCTCTGAGACCCAGGCGCTTGAGCCAGGAAGAAGGACTTGCCCTCAGGGACTAGGTGTGCATCCCTTTTGAGCAGGCTTTTGCTTGCCCTCAAAGGAGAGGCAGGAAGTTTAGCATCATCTGGCCCTATTTTCCCGGGACTCTTTCTGACCAGCCCTTCTCCCGGGACACCACTGCCCCCTTCTGTGGCAGTATCCTTTAGCTCTGAGACCCTGGCTCCCCTGCAGAGCCATCCTGGGAGAAAAGATCAGAAAAGGAGATCCAAATCGAGAGAGGCTGTAGAAACTGGGCTGGAGCTCACACATCTACCCGCCTGCAACTAAGGTCACTACAGACCAAAGGCCACAGCAGGTGCTGTGGCGTTAAGCCACTTGCTCACGATTCCTTTGATGACATCCAAACACATGATCTCTCCAAACACTGACTAATTCAGGTCTTTCTAACAACTAACAATAATAAGTTGAAACCTAATTTTTAGTGCTTTCTACTTACTAATGAGTTTGAATTATTGCATGCTTCAAGTAGTCTCTACATGAACCTTCTGAACAGGAGCCTTATTAACATTCCCATTATACAGCTGAAAAAACCAAGGCCAAGAGACTAACCAACAGAACTTGAGGTCACAGAACTTACATTTTGGACCTGTCATTGAGCTGCGTTTTTCTCAAATCTGTCCAGCTACTTTGAATAGACGGTACGTGTGTGTGTGTGTGTGTGTGTGTGTGTCTATGTGTAGATACAAACCAAAATGCTTATCCAGGAGAATACATAGGGGTTTAAATAATGATTGTGCTGTCTCGGGCAGGGCAGAAGGTCCAACAGTGTTTCTTTCCTCCCTGTCCCAGCTAATTACCTCAATGCTCCACCTGACTCGGTGTGTGTAGACGGGCTTAATGGTTCCTCTATTGAGCACTTCCATTATTTTTCAGGTGCCCAAGGTAATCTTTTCATTGAACACTCACCAATGCTGATGACTAAGGGATTTTCTTCGGCCCATTCCTAATAAGGGGACCTGAGTTAATCATTGTGTAGCTTTGACAGGGAGCCCGGCAGGGGCTTAAACCACTTCTCCCTCTTCATTAGGGGAAAAAGCAACCCAGGTGCAGGCCAGGAGGACCTCAGGGTTTGATACTATTAAATCAATGCACAGACAAAAAAAAAAAAAAAAAGGTGGATTAGGTCTTTTTTTCCCCCTAAACAGAAATCTGGTGGGCAAGACTCAAAGATGGAAGAAAAAAGAAATCTGAACGCAGACGATTGCATTAGTTACTGCCCAGGCTTTCCTTTCTCCCCACAGTCTCCTAAAACAAATCAAGAGAGTGATTTATTCTCTGTGTGAGCGGACTCCACCCCTTCCTGTTGAGCTTCATAAGAACTCTGAGCCGCCCTCTCTGCCTTTGCTTTGAAACTGCTGACCATCCCGCCACCTCAAAGTGCTAGCAATGTTGAGTCCCAGGGCTGGTCCTGGGGAGGTGGGATCTGATGCCTTCTTGCTTTTCTCACTTCTTCAACACAGGCAATCTTAGAGATGTGAATTAAAGGATGTGAATCAAGGAAGTTCAGTAAAATGGTGACTTGATCATATCAATTCCATCCCTCAATTAATTTTCTCTCTTACTAGTTCAGTTTTTTTTATCCATCTTTTTCTTCATATATGGAGTACAGGTTCTTTTTAAAACCTTTATTATATTAATTGATTGATTAATTGATTGATTGATTTTGTGTGTGTGTGTGCATATTGCCTGAATAGTCAGAGAAGTTTCTAAGTCAGTTCTCCCCTTCCATCGTGTGCATGCCAGGGATCAAACCCAGGCCCTTGGGCTTGGCTGCAGTTTCTTTTTTCCCTAAACTGTCTCACTGGCCCTAGGATACAGACTTTAAAGGAACAAGAGCTTCTCCTTCTTATTTCCTCACAACCAGGCATGCTGTGTTGTTCAGAGAAAAAAACTATTGGAAGGAATTTGGTATGATACACTCTACTCAAGATAGAGGTTTCTAGAAGTGAGTGTGTGAGCCTCGGCATTCTGAGAGGACAATTAAGAAAACAGTAAAATGAGGATTTCTAAGTTCTAAAGGAACTGGTATTTGCCACACATGTGAGAAGGAGTTAGGGTTCCTGCTCACCTAAAGTGAGGGGCAGGAGGCTGATGTTTTGGCTGCTATCTGGTGCTGCCAGATGTGCCAGGTAATAAATCTAAGCATCAGTTCCCTCCTGGTAAAGGAAGAGAGCTAATGGCAATACTAATAGCAGAGCCTCTGTGTGTGTGTGTGTGTGTGTGTGTGTGTGTGTGTGTGTGTGTCGGGGTAGACAGAGGACAACTCTGAATATTGATTCTCAGGTACCTTCAAACCTTTTTGTTTGAGACGAGGTCTCTCCCTGGCCTAGAACTTCACCATGTGGGCCAGGTGAGCTTGCAGGCATCTACCTGTCTCAGCCATCTCACTATGCTTGGGCTTACAGGTTCAAGACATCATGCCAGGCTTCCTAGACAGGTTCTGGGGATCTGAACTCACGTCTCCACATTTTATTGACTGAGCCATCTCCCCAGCCTATGAGAGTGCCTGCCAAGCAAGACACTGCTCCAAGCATTTTTTTTTTTTTTTTGTATTCCCTTATTTCAAGTAAATCGTTAACGGAGTTAGTGGAGGTGGAGTTTGTGGCAGCAACCGGCTGTGTGTGCTAGTGGACTGGATCATCGGGCCTTCCATTAGCCCACAGTGAGAATGTTTCAGGTGTGAAAGAGTCCTGATTATCTCTCCATTCCCACTGGCACACCCCAGGTTGAGGGCTAGTCCTCCTCTCTGACTTTCTTCCTCATGTATAACCTCATAGAAGTTATAATACAGATCAGGAGAGTCTAAACAGACCTTTGCATATCATAGACCTGAAGTCCAGTTCACTCTATGTTATATGTTTTCAAAGCTTCTTACCATCAATCCTGCCTCTCCCTCTCCATGATCACTGCTTCTCCACTGAGAATTGGATTCTATTCCTCCATTCCCCATGAGTCCAGGATGGCCTGTGATAGTGTTGAGCAATAGACTCTGACAAAGGTGGCAGAGTGTCCTTTCTGACTGGAGTCTTGACGAAGGCTGGAGGCTCTTGTATTTTCATGCTTGGAAGTTAGCTGCTATTTAGGTGGGATCACCCAAAGGCTACCACACTGGGGGAAAACTCAAATGGTATGGGAAAACCTGGCAGGATGGGACTCCTCCCTAGGGGAAGGGGAAGGAAGCTGGATAAAGAGAGAGACTCTATCAGCAGACATCCAGTAGCATGCCAGCTCAGCCACCTACCAAATGCAGCCAAGTGGACCACCGCAGTGACAGAGCCAAACAGCTTCCCATCCCGGCTTGCCTCAGATTCCAAACTCACAAGACTGCAACCAAAATAGATTGTTTTTATTTTCTTTTGAGATAGGCTCTAACGTAGCCCAGGCTGGATTTAAACTCACTATGTAGCTAAGGATAATCATGAACTGGCAGTCTTACCACCTCTACTTCCTAATTTCTGGGATTACAGGTATGCACCCCCATTTCTGGGTATAATGACTACTTTAGATCAATGGTTCTGGCATGGGATGCTATGCAATGATAGGTAACTAAGCCACTGAGAAAGGTGCCACTTCTTCTCATACTTCCTCAAGGCTATCTACTGCACACATTCCCCAGAAAGACTATGGGGGGCTTGCCAACAGGCTCCGAGAGGCTAAATGAGTCTCAAGAGTTACAATAGTAAGAAGATAGCTGGAACACCTAGTGCACTCATTACTAGTTCCATGGTCTTGGGGAATCATTTGATCTTTCGTAGTTTCTATAATCTCTTCTGCAACTGTAAAACTCGAGGATGAACAGTATCTTCCTTTGAGAGTGCTTGTGAGACTCAGCAGGTTGGCATCACACACAGTGCTAGCAGAGCACCTGGCATGCAGGGAAAACTCAAAATATCTTTCTAAATTATTATTATGTTAACTCACTAATGGTTAGCTGCAAGGGAGTCAGCTAACCATTCCACCGGCTACTATGGTTCATGGGCCAAACTCAGCCCACTGCCTGATTTTCAGTGTTCCATCAGCTGAGATGGCTTTCACATTTTTAAGTTGTTGAAAGAAAATAAAAAGAAAAAAATTATATATTATGATAGATTAAAAACTATGGAATACTACTGAGCAATTAAAAACAAGGAAATCATGAAATTTGCAGGCAAATGGTAGGATCTAGAAAAGATCATACTGAGGAAGGTAAACCAGAAACAGAAAGACAAACATGGTATATACTCACTTATAAGTGGATACTAGACATATAATATAGGATAAACATACTAAAATCTGTACACCTAAAGAAGCTAAGCAAGAAGGAGGACCCTGGCTAAGATGATAAATCCTCACTTAGAAAGACAAACGGGATGGACATTGGAAGAAGGAGAAAACAAGAAACAGGACAGAAGCCTACCATAGAGGGCCTCTGAAAGACTCTACCTAGCAGTGTATCAAAGCAGATGCTGAGACTCATAACCAAACTGGGCCGTGTGCGGGGAATCATATGAAATAAGGGGGAGTTAATAAGACCTGGAAGGCATAGGTACTCCACAAGGAGAGCAACAGAACCAAAATATTTGGGCACAGGGGTCTTTTCTGAGACTGATACTCCAACCAAAGTCCATGCATGGATATAACTTAGAACCCCTGCTCAGATGTAGCCCATTGCAGCTCAGCATCCAAGTGGGTTCCCTAGTAAGGGGAACAGGGACTGTCTCTGACATGAACTCAGGGGCTGGCTCTTTGACCCCCCCCCCCCGAGGGAGGAATAGCCTTGTCAGGCCACAGAGGAGGACATTGCAGCCAATCCTGATGAGACCTGGTAAACTAGAGTCATATGGAAGTCCCTATCAGTGTACTTGGAGAGGGGCATGGGAGGAGATGAGGAAGGGAGGGTGAGACTGGGAGGGAATGAGGGGGCTATAGCTGGGATACAAAATGAATAAAATGTAATTAATGTAAAAAGATAAATATTTAATAAAAAACTATTGAAACTGACACTTCAACATCCAGAATTGAAGTTTTATTTGAACATGTATGTGTCCATTTTTCTACACTTTGATTCTTGTTGTGTTTACGCTCAAAGGACATTACCGATTAGTGTTGCAGAAACCATGTGGCTCCCAAAGTCAGAAACACTTATCATGTTCCGACTTACACAAGGAATTATCTCTCTGTGGATAAAGATAGACTTAAGGGGAAGATAGTTCAGTGTGTGAAAAAAATTAGAAAACACCAATTTCCAATCCTATGCTGACCATTAACTACTTGGCAGGCTTTGGCTAACTGCCTAGCCTGTTAGCTTAATTTCTGTATCTATTATAATGAGGATCAAGTTAATTGTTTTCCTCTTAGATTCCTTACAGATTTTAAAAAGTGTGACTCTCAGAGGGCATATGACTCAGGTTCTAGTAAGAATGTGGGACAGGAAGCATTTCTCACACCTTGAAACGGTTATAAATACTCTCAGGGTAAAAGAAAAAATGTTATTAATAGTTTAGTATTTATACAAGTTCTAGAAATAATTATCTAGGAAAAACTATAGTATTAGGGGAAGAAATACATTAAAAATAAAAAAAAAGAGCATGCACACAGGAACCAGACAATGAAGCATGGTCAGCAGGGAGACTTGGCAAGGCGTAGAGGGATTACAGACAGGCAGCCTATGTTGAGCACTTTCCCATGCCAGGCAGAGTTTTGAGTGTCTCTTAGGAGCCAACACACTGACTATCCCAGGAATCCTCTAGCTGCAAGCTGCTTATCTGACCTCTTTGGGCTACTCTGGGGATTGCTGAAAGGGTATCACAAAGGGGCATGCTGAACTCTTATCACATACTATCTGCTCTCCCATCTCAATGCTATCTAGGTCCCATCCTGCTTAGCTTTAAAGATCAGGAAAGGCCAGATGCTTTCAAGGTGGTATGGGTGTAGAGGCATGCTGACTGATGTGCTACTGTTGCTGGAATTACCAGCTCAAAGAAACAAGCTTCCTGTAAATGGGCAGAAAACCCAACTGCCAGTTTTCCAAGACTTCCTACATTTGACCACATTCTTCCCCCACTTTCAGTTTTCATGCTTTCATTTTAGGGCATGAATGGAATGGAAAAAGATGGCATATATCTAACTATGGCCTCTTTGATATGTCCTTTCCCAGTCAGCAGTGGAGAAGCCATGACACTTTCACTGAGCAGCAGAATAAAGGGTCTGAAGATGGGATTTGAGGAAGTGTGGACTTATGAGCAGGGGCTCTAGAACTGGATATATGTGGTCCAAGCACTCAATCGCCCACAAGAAAGATTATTTAACCCCATTTTCCCCATCTGCAAAAATAGGAATAACAGATTTCCTTACAGAGATACTGAACCATTAGAACAGACCCAGGGCATAGCAAGAACAATGAGTCAGGCATGTCCCCTCACTCCCTCTCTTGGCTGGGGAAGTAGGTTGTTATGCCTAGTTGGGCTTGGATATCATATGCCATTCAGCAGCTACTTGTGATGACTGAAATGTGAACACCAAGGGTAGTTGGTGCATGTTCCACATTTCATCCCTGGTGAGTACATGTGGTTAGTAACCACTGGGGACGGCTCAGATGGACAATTTTTATCAAACATGTTCAAGACAAAAAGTTCCATCTGACAGTAGACCCAAGACATTTTTGGGACTATACTTAAAGATGGCGGAATGTGTTAACTATTTCATGTTAGACTTTGAAGCAGGAAAAGAAAAGGGTTCGGGTGTCATCGATCTCCTTTTGTGGGGAATACAAGAAATAAGAGTCAACAGCTCTAAGTTGTTACAAAGCTTCAAAGAGTAATCACAGTGCTGCTAAAACTAGGAGGCAGATGGAGGGGGAAGGGCAGTGGTAAGGTGAGAAAAAGCTGCAGTAAGGAGGAAGGCCAGTTATTAAGATTGGCCAGTCAGGAAGAGGCACAGGAATGGGCTTTGGTGTTAGGTCGAAGCAGAAGGATCACGAGTCTAAGGCCAGCTGGGCTGCATGGCCAGAGGGGGCCAGTCTAGGTTCCATACAAAATCTTTGTTTTAACACATAAAACAAACAAACAAACAAACAAACAAACAAACAAAATCAAGCCCCCCCCCAAAAAAAAAAAAACCACAGTCACATAAGAGCACTACTTAGCGGCAGGGTAAAATAATGTTTTTAAAAGACCTCCCCCATTACACATGGGGATATAGAGGCCAGAGATACACTCAGTGTCTTCCCCTATTACTCTCCTTCTTGTCTTTTGAGGCAGGCTTTCTTGCTGACCCAGAAACTGCCATTTTGACAGAACTGGCTGGCCTGCAGGCCTGCGGGCTCCACCCATCTCTTCCTCACTCAGTACTGGAGTTACAGATGCCCATTACTTAGCTCAGTTTTTCCAGGGAGCTCAGAATCTCCGTTCAGGTGCAGGCTTAGTCAATAATCACTTTGCTCACTGAGCCATTCCCCCAGCCTCATGAGTGGGTCTGAAGGGAACCATCTGATAAAAATATTAGGGACAAAGTGGCAGACATTATTTCTTTAAAAGAATTTGAGAAATTGAGTGTTTCTATGTGACTTCATTAATTTTTTTTTCTTAAATTCATTTATGCATACATGTATGCACATATGTATGCATGTGGAGGTCAAAGGGCAACTTATAGTTGGCAGTTGTCTTCTTTCCCGTGTGTGTGTGTGTGTGTGTGTGTGTGTGTGTGTGTGTGTTCTAAGGTATGAACTCAGGTTCTCAGGCTTGGCAGTAAGAGCTACATTGCTGGCTTTGCTATTTTATTCTTTGAGATGTGTTTTTTACATTGAATTTGTGATGAATTGTTAAAAAGAGCAAAAACAAGTGTGGAATGGTTAGCACTCCAGTGGAGAAAGGTGTTTTATGAGAAGAGGCGTCTCCTTCCGAAAGGAAACTTTCTTGGTGACTCTCTTCAATGGAGTCATGGTTTGGATGGAGTGTGCCCTCTCCCAAGGCTAAAGCAACACTTGGCCACCCCCCAGCCCTAGTCTGCATGCTCTAAGTGCGTCTTGGGAAGAGGGATGTGTACCAAGTGCCAAGCGAGGGGCTGACTGCTTGGGTGAGACAGAATGTGCGAGTGGGCGGGATGTACTGGGACTGTGTGTGCGGGTGAGCAGTTGAACAAGCCTTAGTGGCTCCTGCCTGGGGCCAAGTGACAATTACAGTGAAAAGCCCTTCCAATGCTTTCTGAGGACTAGAGAAAAACACCATCCTTGAAGTGTATGTGGAATCATAGACAGCAGGATGGATTCCCAGAGCTGCGGCTCCGGAGGGGATGAAATGTCTTTATTGCTTGCCAAAGATCAAGGGCATACTGGGCCAATTATGAAGTGCTCTAGTCCATGCGAATACTGAACTGAATGTGGCATCAGGAGTGTGGAGCTGAGTTCTTCAAGATTAAAAGAGCTTTGCAGACAGAAAGGGCAAAGCCTGCCTAACACCACGAAAACTTAACCGTCCAACTGTATACTTCAAAAGAGTTAAAACAGATCATTTGGTCTTGTGTATCTTACTGCAATTAAAAATAAGGAAAAAAAAAAAACCCTACAGTGCTACATGGATGCACAGCTCCACAAGGCCCCTTTTCTCATTCTCTTTTAGGTGAGGCCGACGTCTGTGGATGCTGTTTTCACAGGTGTAGAATTGTGACACTGGCAATTTCTTATGAGCAGTTCATGGCTCAAAAAAAAATGATCAATGAGTTTTGAAATTAAGAAAAGTGAAATATTACATTGTTTTTCAGAAAGTTTCCTTAAATGGCCTACAATTGGAAAACATGTTTTAAAAAGTTTGGATAATAAAAAGAGAATCCTGGCCACATTTCAGCTTGACACCTCTGAGTACCTATGTATCTTTTGGGAACAGCAGTTAGTTGCTGTTTTGTCATAAGCAACATGGATGTAGTTAATACTGGTATATAGTCATACAGAAAATATGGACAGATTTACCTATGCAGTTTTACCTGGATGCCTAATTTGCACTCTTAATTCTTGAGAGCCTGTTTTCTGATTTGGGGAATGTGGAGTCTGGGCAGCGGGAAGCTGAGGGGCTTCCACTGAACCCACAGCGGGGAAGGAAAAGAGCTGGGGTTAGAACTTCTTTTGTCTGGCAGCAAAGGATCCTTTACGATAACACACTTAAGTGTAGACTGCTTCTCTGAGCACTGGTTTCCTTATCTGTGAGCAATGGTTATCATTCTGGCCACTGTAATGTTTTCTATAAGATAATTTGCTATAGCATGCTGAGAAAGGTTAGTGGATGGCCACGGTAAACAAAAAACACTCTGTTTTACCCATCACAAACAAAACTTCATACATAGCTGTGCATGGATATTCTGAGGCGCCTCCCTGAGGACAACTGCAGAGCTCAGAGGGACAGGGGAAGGTAGGAAAGCCTTCCTGGCTTTCCCCACACAACTGCAGACATGGACATCAAGTTCTGATCTGTGGGACTCTCAGTGGCTGCTGGGCTTCTGTGCATGTTTATAAGCATCAACTGTGATTTAACTACTGTGCTGGAGAGTTATGCCAACTTGTCACAAGCTAAAGTTATCCAAGAGGAGAGAACCTCAATTAAGAAAATGCCTTCTTTAGGTGTATAGATATTAGTATGATTATTCTATATTATGTCTATTATCCACTTAAATATCATACTAAAATCTGTACACCTAAAGAAGCTAAGCAAGGAGGACATTGGGTAAGATACTCAATCTTTATTCAGAAAGGCAAATGGAATAGACATTGGAAGAAGGTAAAAATAAGGAACAAGACAGGATCCTACCACAGAGGGCCTCTGAAAGACTGGACCCAGCAGGGTATTAAAGTGGATGCTGAGACTCATAGCCAATCTTTGGGCAGAGTACAGTGAATCTTATGAAAGAAGGGGGAGATAGAAAGACCTGGAAGGGTCTGGAGCTCCACAAGGATAACAACAGAACCAAAAAATCTGGGCCTAGGGGTCTTTTCTGAGACTGATACTCCAATCAAGGACCATTCGTGGAGATAACCTGGACCCCCTGCACAGAGGTAGCCCGTGGCAGCTCAGTCTTCAAATGGGCTCCCTAACAAGGGGCGCAGTGGCTGTGTCTGACATGAACTCAGTTGCTGGCTCTTTGGTCACCTCCCCCAGAGGGGGGGGCAGCCTGACCAGGCCACAGTGGAAACTTATGAAAGATAGTCCTGATGAGACTTGATAGGCTAGGGTCAGATGGAAGGGGAGGAGGTCCTCCACTATCAGTGGACAGGAGAAGAGGCATGGGAGATGAGAGAGGGCCGGATTGGGAGGGACCTAGGGTAGGGCTACAGCTGGGATACAAAGTGAATAAATTATAATAAATAAAAAATTATATTAAAAAATGAAAAAAAAAGAAAGAAAGAAAATGTCTCACTGAGCTGTGATGGAGCAGACCTTTAATTCCAGCACTTGGCAGAGGCTGGTGGATCTCTGAGTTCAAGGCCAGCCTGGTCTACAAAGTGAGTTCTAGGACAGACAGGGCTACACATAGAAACCCTGTCTTGAAAAACAGAACAGAACAAAACAAAACAAAACAAAGAAAATGCCCCCATAAGATTGAGTTGTAGGCCATTTTCTTAATGATTTATGCAGGAGGGCCCAGTCCAATGTGGGTGTTTCCTGGTTTCTATAAGAAAGCAGGCGGCAGAAAGACACACGTGTGCATACTCACTTCTAAGTGGATATTAGACACATAATATAGAATAAACATGCTAAAATCTGTACACCTAAAGAAGCTAAGCAAGAAGGAGGACCCTGGGTAAGATGCTCAATCCTCATTCAGAAAGGCAAATGGGATAGACCTGGAAAGATGGAGAAAACAGGGAACAGGACAGGAACATACCGCAGAGGGCCTCTGAAAGACTCTATCCAGCAGTATATCAAAGCAGCTGCTGAGACTCATAGCCAAACTTTGGGCAGAGTGCAGGGAATTTTATGAAAGAAGGGGGAGATGAAAGACCTGGAGAGGACAGGAGCTCCACCAGGAGAGCAACAGAACCAAAAAATCTGGGCCCAGGGGTCTTTCCTGAGACTGACCCTCCAACCAAGGACCATGCATGGAGATAACATAGAACCCTTGCACAGATGTAGCCCATGACAACTCAGTGTCCAAGTGGGCTCCCTAGTCTCTGACATTAACTCAGTGGCGGGCTCTTTGATTACCTCCACCTGAGGGGGGAGGGGAGCAGCCTTATCAGGCCACAGAGGAAGACTTTCCTTCAGTGAGGGACTACAACGAGGACATGTAAGCCAAATTAACCTTTCCCTCTCCAGCTTGCCTTTTGGTCTTGGCATTTTATCACAGCATTAGAAACACTAAGTCAACTATTCTGGTGAGAGAGAGTGTAACAATGCTCCCTCCTGCAGCTTCTGCCACCACGTTGCTCAGAGCCTCTGCTGTTCTTTAAGCCAAGGGGCTGTCGCAGTGTTGGGCAGCTGGTCAGGATGTGGGACACCAACCCTACCAAAGCAGGAGCATCATATTGCACCACCCTGTTCAGGAGCGTATTTCCTCGGCGCTGTCCTTAGAGACTACATCTACGGAGAGTATGTTCACACTGCCCAGGCTGTGGGGCACTTCTGAACATATGCCTGATGAAAAATGGATCAAGTAGACCCATTTTTTTCTTCCAGCTTCCCTCACTTCTGTTTTAACCCTTCCTTCTCAGACAGGACTCGGCGAAGACAGAGGGACCCCTTTAGACCCAGCCTCTTTCCATGCTGCTAAGCCAGAAGGGTCTGTCCTAGTTGAGGCTGAGCAAAGTCTCATTGCTGAGCTTGATGGACATCTCACTGACAGATGAGGAAACTAGGCTCCAGGAGGTTACAGAACCTCTTTAGAGGACCCATAGATAGTCACAGCATGAGCTGACCTAATGGCCTTCCTAAAGGACACCTTGTACTGCTCCCCAGTTTTTCTGTTTATATGACACACTTTGCATGTTTGGAGAAGCTCAGAGTTGTGAATTACAAATTTCTAATTATATAGCCTCTCCAAGCAAGCATAAAAGCTACTTTTGTTGACGAGAAGTGGGGACATGGCCTGCCCCTGACAGTCAGTTTTTCTTTTCCCCTTGAACATCCCTCAACAAGAAAAATTTGAATAAAACTCAAACTCCAAGAGGACAAGGGCCATGCCTTGCCCTGTCCAGAGCTTCAGCACAACCATGGTACTGAGTGAGCATGGACTGTTGAGATCACCAAATAGTAACTGTTAGGTCCAATGTGGGTCTCTCAAAATGTAGTGCTTATGACAGTATCCTAAACAAAACAACTCTGATGTGGCAAACAGGAGTGTTATTGAGTAAACAGAAGTATAAATTCATTTTCCTCAGGAGTCTTGTAAAGCAGATTTCTGTTTACCAGGAGCCTACCTTAAGACACCCTTAAAGGCAACCATCTCCTGCAAGGACATCTAGTTTTCAGTTCAGCTCAAAGACCCCACTGTGCTGATTTTCATACAAAATCTGCCTCCCCCCCTTTTTTTGCCCTACCCCTTCCCCGAGAGATATCCTTGGCAGTTTGATTTCCAGTAAACTTTTCCTCCTTCCAATAGGCCATTGTAACTCAGTGGTTTCACTGAGCCCTTGCTTACAGTCATCTTCTGAATGAAGGCATCACTTGCTTCTTACTAGGCCTCCTACACTTGAACTTGAAGGTACAAATGTATGTGTGTTTGTGACAGGCGCCAAGCATCAACTTCAAATGCTGATAATCTTTCTTTTGAGTCATCTCACTAGGACTTGGGGTTTACTGATGAGGCTAGGCTGGCTGGTCAATGAACCACAGAGATGCCTGCTCCTCTAGGGTTGGTAAGCATGTGGCACCACCCCTGGCTTTTTACCTGGGTGCTGGAGATTGAAGTGAGTTTATCAGGCTAGGTCTGTTGCATAATGGAGGTTTTTCCTTGCTTTCCTCATTTTAGGTAAAGAAGCAGGAGGCTCCTGTAACCAGGTCGGTCATACAATGTGCTTTCCTTCTCTGGCCTCATTTCCTGTTTCCTGACAAATGGGGTTCGTAGGAAGTTTCTGTGCTCCCAAAATTCTAGAACCAGTTCTACCTTCCCAATTATGGCTACAGCCTGTGGCCCGGTTTTAGCATTTTTACTTAGCATTCCTCTTCTGATTGATTTAGTTGTAAAATTCTTAAATTACAAAAACCAAACCAAACCAAAACAAAAAAACCCCTAAACAAGCCCAAACCCTATGTATACTGTAAGTAGAAAATCAGTGTCACTCTACATAAGAGAAAGGGTAACTGCTGAGAGGGTTGAGCTAAAACATTAGCCTTAATGTAAAGACAAGTAAGAAAAGAGAGTTCAGAAAGAATGACCCTCTAACATGTGGTTGGGGTACTTACTGCCTAATTTAGCATCGAACATTGACAGCATCTTAGACACAATGTGCGTATACACTATGGTTGACTCATCTCTGCCTTCCTCTAAAAAGACAACAATAACAACGTTCCCCAACAACAACCTACGGACTTCTTCTTCATAAGCTGGTTAAGGTTGATAGTACAGAAAGTCCCACCATGACCAACTTCAGGCTGTTAATATAACAATATTAACGTGGAGCTAGGAAGTGACACAGAGAACTGAATCTTACTAGTGGTAGGAATCAAGCAGTCAACACCAGTCACTGGAAACAGGAAACCAGAAGGTCTCACATGTTCCTTTTATTCATGCGCTCTAGGAAGTAACTTATAGTGTGTGTGTGTGTGTGTGTGACATCAATACATACCTGTATGCTTGTCAAATATCTACATTACTAAAAAATTTATAAAGACAGGTTATATGTAGCGCTCCCTGTCCTGTAACTCTCTGTGGAGATCAGGCTGACCTTGAACTCACAGATACTCCTGTCTTTTCCTCCCAAGTACTGGGATTAAAGACATGTGCCACATGCCTAGCTAAATTTTTTTTTAACAACTCTTGGTTCAGTAATTACTTATAGCAGTCATTTAAAACCTGGTGGCTGATTGACTAACTGATTCTAGTACTAGATACATTAATGCATTTTTTGTCTATCATCTATATCTACTTGCCATCTAGCTATCATCTATCTTTCTGTCTGTATGCATATTATCTATCTACCTACCTACTTACCTACGTATCTATCTGTGCATCATCTCTCTTCTGGAGGACCAAACACATACATGCTAGGCAAGCACTCTAACACTGATCAACCTCTAAGTCCCAATTTTAATTAAGAAAGACGTGTCCTACAGACTATGTGTAAATGAAAGACAAAATGCTAAAAATATACTAATTGTAGTGGAAAATATCGCTGAGGTCAAAATTCTGGACACAGAAATATATTGGAAGGTGAACCCTCACATTTTTGCTTAATCTTGTATGGAGAGAAGTCCAGCCTTAGAGAAGGACTGAATAGTATATTAAGAAAAGCTATTGAAATGTTCAGATTGGGTCATTTCAACTTCCATACTGTCCTGAGAAAAATGATGCTCAGGTTCAGAAGTGCCATTGGTAGGGCACCTGTCACATATCAATACTCTGAAAAGTCCATGGTTCACTCTCTATGCAATTGTCCTTGGAGCTTTCTGATGCTGACGTCAGTAGCTTCACTGCAGATGCCCTAACTGGATCTCAGAAGTACCCAACAACAAACTTCTCTCAGCCTGGGCTTCATTATCACTCTCCACATTTTTGGCAATAAGGTCCCACTGTGTGTGGCTCGAGGTCAGGGTGGACTCTACAACCTTTAATTGTAGCCCGCTGGAAACTAGATATAAATTCATTAGGTATTTCTTTCAGAACAGAATTTCTGTGAGCTACTTGCTTAATACCCAAGAGTCAGAACAAAATACCATGTCTACTTCATGAATGTTTTCAAAGACAGTTATGTGTTTTTACAAGAGAACATTAAAGGAAACAGTTGGCTTCAGATGTTTACCTTTTTCTTCTATATGTTGCTTTGGTCAAGAGGTGTGTTAATTGTCAACTGTACTTTCAAGGCAGCAATCTGAAATGAGGGTATTGTACTAGGTGACAAAATATTATGATGCAGATCGCAAAGTCCGTGCCACATTCTGAAATGCTTGGAGGTGGCCTATGAAAGAGACTAGCAGAAGATAGTGGAGATCAGTTCTTTTGAGCACTGGAACTGTGGGAGGCACAGCTTTGTTTGTTTGTTTGTTTGTTTTTCTGTTTCTCTATGAGTAAAATGAATTCAGAAAATATGTAGGGCTCTTTAAGACACCCTGTAATAGCAGGTCAGAACATCAGTGTCAGAAGACCACTGCTTGCCTCTGCTTCTACCAGAGAGCTGGCCTCTGTACCTGTCCCTTCCTTGCCAGGTCAGATGCTGGTTCTCCTGTAGGTCTAGTGTGAGAGTCACTCTGGGGCTGGGGAGATGGCTCAAGAACTGATGTAAGCATGGTGAGCGGGGTTTGATCCCCAGAACTCCATATACAAAAAGGTGCATGTGCTGGTGCTCACTGGTAACCTGAGTGATAGCGAGGCAGAGACAGTCATGTTCTGGCCGGCCTGCCTAGGTACTCGGGGTTGTCCTGTGGCTTCCTCATGCACATTCACATATGCACACACTCATCTACAGGCACAACTGCATGTGTCTATACAGGATCACGTCCACCCTCAAGTAATTTTCTTCATTGACCTCTAGATGAGGCGGTTGAGTAGCTCTGCTTCATAATTCCACTGCACTTACTATGTCTACCTCTATCTGAATAATCATGATGCTTGTGAGTGCTTGCTGGGAATATGTCTCCAGCATGCAAACACACACTAAGAGGCACCATCTCTCTTGTTACTGAGCCCCTAATACTTAGCATGTAGTACATATTCAAAAATGTGTTGACCAAAGGACTAAACTAAAACCAGATTATATAAAAGCACAAAGGCAGTGGGAAAAGTGAATATTTCAAAATGGGATAATTAAGGCAAATTATTTATAAAATAATTATGC
This sequence comes from Psammomys obesus, assembly GCF_907164565.1. Taxonomy (NCBI): domain Eukaryota; kingdom Metazoa; phylum Chordata; class Mammalia; order Rodentia; family Muridae; genus Psammomys; species Psammomys obesus. The sequence goes on from NW_026585742.1 coordinate 4,399,359, forward strand.
TGGTTAGATTTTATTGTTTTATTATTTTAGTGTGAGCATTATACATAAGCATGTTATATGTGTATGTGTGTGTATGTGTGTGTGTGTGTGTGTGTGTGTGTGTCTGTGTAGGCCAGAGGTAGGCATGCGGTATCCTCCTATATCATTCTCTGTCTTGCTTTTTGAGGCAGGGTCTCTCCATGAACCTAGAGCTCATGTTTCTTGGCTAAGCTTACATCTACCTAGCTTTAGGAGTCCTTCTGTTTCTGCCCCCAAACCATGCTGGGATTGCTGCAAGGACTCTAGGATCTGAACTCATATTTTCAAGGCTGTGTAGCAAATGTTCTTAATCCCTGGGCCATCCTTTTCAGCCCTCCAAATACTCATTTCCCCCACTTGGAAATAAAATAACAGTGGATGGAGCCTAGAAGCATCACCAGGTGATTTCATTGGTGGGTTCTGTACATCTAGGCAAGTCATTCTGGGTATAATAAAATGATAACTTAAAGTAGTCATATGACTTGGACTGAGTGCCATCTATAACATGGGAATAAGAACTGAACGTTGAAAGAGCCTGGCTGTAAGGGCAAACAGAGAAAACGCATTGAAGTCAGCAAGTTGGTCCTGATATGCACGCCTGCTGCTGCAGCATCTGAGGCAGGGCATTCCACTTAGAATGTGTTAGCCAACTGGTCCGACACACAGGAATCCAGGAATCACAGGAATCCAGCCTGATGCTGTGAGCCTTTGAAGGTAAAGTATTCATGTCCCTATCACCAGCCCACAGCATAAAAAGCAACTTCTCCTATCCCAGGTGCTTTCTAGAGCCCAAACAAAATGGAGACACTGTCTGAGAAATCATTAGCAAGCTGTTGGGAAACCTTGCCCTACTCTAGGTCTCCAACTGCTTCCGGAACCAATTTCCTCTGGATGGATGTTAACTCTCTGGTCCATTTCTGATCATTTCCAATGTGACAGATGTGTCTCAAGGTGCTCTGCACAAATGCACTGATGCTGATGAGAACTGGCTCTAGCCTTGGTCACAACTTTTAGAGGGATGAACCATTTCAATTTTATTTCACTCTCAAGTGGAGAAACAGCTATAATCCTGGCAAAGAGGATGAGGAGGAGGAGGAGGAAGAAGAAAGAACAACAACAATAACCACCACCACCACCACCAAACAGCTGATCTAAGCAATTAGAGACCCAGAAGATTAGACACACAGTAGGGATTAGGCTCCTGGCAGTCTTGAAATGGGCTTTATTCTTCCTGCTCTGAGTAGCTTCTGTGGTGTTCTGTAAGTAAAGATGGATGTGCTTGGAGGGAGGACTGTGGTTGGCTGAAATCCAGGTGCCTTGGAGGAGCTGCTGTCCCTGTTCTGCAGGTGTAGGGTAGGAGTTAGACCCTCCCATATCTGTCTTCATCCCACTGTGACAGCTGTGAAACTTAGCAGCAGGAATGCTCAGGTAGGGCTGGGCTGGGGGCTCAACCTCTCTGAGCCTCTGTTCCAACATTTTCTAAAGGGCGTTGGTAGAATGGAATTGCTTTGAGAGTCCCAGAAATGTAGATTCAAAGCACTTAGTTCTGTGCCAGGCATCAAACGAGTACTTAAGGAATAGGAGTTATGCTTGTGTACTTGCTTTAGATGTCTGAATTTATCTGCCACAGCAAAGGCGGTTACAGTGCAGGTATAGGACATTGCTCCAGGCTACCCAGGTCCATGCTAAGGGGCAGAGTCAAGCTTCCTTACCCAGGTCTACGTATTTGGAGTTTTTCTCTCTGAATCCCACACAAGCTTGGGACCCACTTGTCTTACACAGGCTCTTCAGCACAACACATCACATCATAGTTCTTGGACCTTTCCCCTTTCCAAGCCAGTCTCCATCTCCAAAACCTACCTTCTCTACCCCATACCAACTCCTCATTTCATATAACATATGCTGCAGAAACGCCTCTTGCTTCCTTGCTTTGTGGCCACTGATGACTGCTGTCTCTGAAATATTCCCTTCCTTTCCTCTTTGTCTACAGCTGGCTCCTGAATCTCTATTTGTGCTTCTCCCTGGAAGGGATCTTGTATGATTGTCCTGTTTTAAATATCTTACCTACTTCACCCTTTTCTCAACCTTGTGTCCCAGTCAATTCCTTTGATCGATCATTCCTTTCCTTTCCTATTGTCTGGTTCCTTTGAGAAATGTGAACTCCGAAAGGACAGAGAGCATCTTTGGGACACTGCTGTGATGCAGAACCTTGCACAACACCTGACATATAGGTGCTTTGTAGAGCATGCGGAGTGACTGACTGAGCAAATGGCTACATGCCAGGAGCAGCACTCTCGCCAACCCTGGACAGGGCTAGCTAACGCATTTAGATGCTATGTGAGAGGGACCTGGGCACCGGTTTGCCCTGCCTTTTGGCCTCCTAAAAGAACAGCATGAGGCTACCCACAAGGCAGAGACCTTTCCAAACAGCCATCCGCCATAAAAGCACATCTTGCAGGCAAGGAAAATGGGTGGATGATTGCTAACTATATCTTCCAACTGGGCTGATCTTTGAAAAGTTCGAGAGGCGCCTGCCTCCCTCAATCCCAGGCTGCTACTGCTGCTGAGGCCCCCGAGGGAGGCAAGGAGGGTGTGCTTGGGCGCCTCTTGGGCTGGCACGAGGAAGCCACATCTCATCCGCCCTCCTCCCCCAGCTCCTCTCCAAGAGAGGAAGCAATGCAGATGGAGATGAGAAATAAATATTCCTGCATGCTCTGCGCCACTGCAGACGATTTCCAAAATGTCTGGCTTGGACCACAAAATCTAGCCCACCCAGCAAAGGAGGCGCTCAGCAGGAGAAAGAGGGGGGACAGGGTGGCATATTTGTCGATACGCGTCAGCTTTCTGGGGGGCCGAGCACATGGCTCATCTTTGGCAGCCCTGCTGAGGTGGGGATGTGGTAAGTGCACAGTAATGCTCAAAGAATGGAATCAGAAAATAGGAGCAGAGTTAGAGGAAAGCATGCCACACTTCACACAGGCTCCACACCTCTGTCCAGTCCTTGAACACACAGCTGGTGCCTGCACTTGCTCTCCACCTATCTCATTTAACTCCCCTTACCACTGCCCCCACCGTTTCACCTCGAGTCTGTTCCTGGGAAGTTAACACCACTGGGCTGCCAGCATCCTTCAAAGGCCCTCTGCAATTTGGGCAGGCACTCAGAATCCATGTGTGGAGATATTCTTGCCACCTCGAAGTTCACTTCCCCCTCTCTAATACTGGAATCCTGGCAGGCAATGAGAACAGAGGCTGCAAATGAGAAGTGGGTGCTTGTGGCCGTGAGGTGGCCAAGTATGTGGGGGGAGTAGCACGAAGGAGGAAAGTTACAGGCCCAGCAAAGGATCTGGAATGTTCTGCACACCAGTGCCATTGCTGGGCATGCCTCTAGGCTGTAAAATGTCTTAGGAAAGATGAGAGATGGGAAGCAGAGCTGGGAAGTCATCATGGGACACTTGGTTCTGGGTTTCTTACTCTCCCAGGGGATTCCTGGGATCCTGAGTTCTTCATTTGGCTGCTACTGGACCAGTTGCTAACAAATCTTTTGGAAAGTTCCTCTTAGTGGAGGATCTTAGCTGGAACAAAAGTGGAATCAATAAACAGCAAAGGGGTCTTCCTGGGTCATGGGTTCAAGTACACTGTGGTGCAAACACTGGCTCAGAATAAAGTCTCAAAGCATGAAGTGTCTTCTGCGGGCATTAGGAGAAGTTTGCAGAAATATTGAATTTAATTCCACCCCCTTCCTCATCATCTCCACTGTTGCAGTGAGCAGTGAGCCCTTGTCTATTTCTGACTCATGTGCCCTGAATCCTTCTCTGTGAATGTTTCCCACTCATGAGCCCATCTGCCTTCCAGCGTCAGGCATTTGCCAGCGGAATCCCACTCTCTCCAGAGGCTACTCAGCGGTCGGGAACTGGCAGGGGAGTGGGCATCTTGTCTGTCACTCTGCATATTGCTATGTCACCTCAGACATAGGACTCCCTCTTTCTGGGTCTTGGCTTCTCTTGCTGTCAGAGGAGTGGGCTATAGGTAGTTTCCTTGCAGAAATGATACGTTATATAGATAGTTTCCCAGAGTGAAACTGGATGCAATATTTCTTTGCATCGTCCTCTTCCGAGTCCACCTTCTGCTAGGAACTTTGGGTATGAAGGTCATCAGACTCCTGGATTAAATTCATCTTTATATATGGGAGGTCAGAGTTACACATCAAAACAATATTATTTTTTGTTTTTAAATAATAATTATATTGATAGATGGATATTATCTAGCAATGGTTTGAAATGTCATCAGTCAAGATTTACCTTAATTCCTAGGAAGAGGAAACTATGAGCCAAGGAAAGATCCAAATAGGGCATATTTGTTTATTTACTTCTAGGACATGTTTATTTATTTGTAAATAAATAAACATATTTGTTTATTTACTTTTTAGGACATGTCTGGGATTGTATGCATGTGTAAGTATATCTTATCATAATTTTATTCATTACTTGTTATTAGTAATAAATGCTATTTATTGAGTCCTTCTATAAGCTAGAACCATGAGGCTTTCATCTCATACCATGGCACTGTGGGAGATATTATCCACCTCTCATACCCCTACAGATGAGGAAACTTGGGTTCACACAGCTCGTCAGTATTGGTCATGGGATTTGAACTCAGTTCTGCAAGGATTCCAAAGAAGAGGAGACTCTGTACACGTGATGATGTCCTTATGTGATGTTTGTTGCTCACTTGGGAGATTATTACAGACAAAACTCCTAAGTTGACTGCTGTTTCTGTATTTCTGTTAAAACAGCTTAGAACCCATAGCACCTCTACTGTACCCACTTGGCAGGACCTTGGAGGAAAGCAGGATCTTTGCCTCTAACCCCTTAACCACAGAAATCTGCTGGCTCCTGCTTTTTTTTTTTTTTTTTCTACTTTACCTTTGGCCTTGGCTTTACCCAATTTTAGTACTCAGCTGGAACCTCAAGGAGTTTGGAAAGGACATGTGTGCAGCTCAGGAAAATATAAATGCAAATGGCTCCTGAGCCCAGGCAGGCAGAATGAGAGAGGAGTTACACTGGCTGCAAGCATCTCCAGTCTATAGAGAGCCCATACTTCAACCTCCACAGACTGAGGCTGTGTACTACTCAGACCCACTCGGAAACGCAGGCTTTTTTCTCTACGAGGTCTCCTGGACTTGAAATGAATACAACTAACTCAATTAAGTAAAACATAGCTAGTAGAATAAAGGCCATAAAAAAAGGAATTTGTAGTTGCAGGGATATGAAGATCATCATATACAATTCCTGAAAGTATTTATTAGTAAAAACGGTGTCCTCCACCGCATTTGCTGTCACAGCCAAGTGGGTGAGGACAGGCTATTCACCAACCACATTGAACCGCACAGCTCACTTGCCATTAGGGAACACTCTGCCTCTTCTCTGGGTGTCACATTAGTGACTGAATGTAATTAACACACACTGCCACCCCCAAACCAAACCACAACATTGCCTCTCACTCAAGTGGAACCACAACTGAATCAAAACAACAACCAGAAACGGAGGATGCTCTTTGCTTACCGTAAATGACAGGAAAGAAGAAAACAAAGTCCCCTCATCATATCTGGATAACTTTGCCAGTACGCCTTCCAAAATTGTTACAAACTAATAAAACAGCAAAAAAAAGAAAAAGCATTATTTCAAGTTATAATTGTTTATAGGAAAGAACAACCTGTCCCAGCCACCTAGAGGCTAGGGCGCAGCCCCCTGCTCATTTTTGCAATCCATTTTTTATCTCTCACTTTGGAGGAAGGAAAAGGCTGCTGTCGCACGGCAATATTTGACTTATCCGGCTTTCTCCTCATTATTATGTGATTGCAAATACGGAGTGTTACAGAAGTGCAAAGTGACAAAATATTATTGAGTTGCATATAGCATGCGATAATATTAAATGCACTTTTCAAAATCCCAAACTGCGCAAAGCAGTCTTTACATTACATATTAGCACTACATTTAATCCAATCTATTTTTATTTGTATTTTATCAGTAATTTGGGGGAAACAGAAGTTTAGCACTGGCAAATATAAATGTCTTCCCATTCAGCATTACTTAGTTAAAATTCTATAATTCATGAGGGTGACTGAAATAGCTTTATCTGACTTTTCTGTTTTATTATGACTCTCACTGCATGTGAAACTAGAGGGAAAGGGGTTTTCAGGATGGCAGAATTCCTTATTACCGTTTCACTTTATGTATTTTAAACTCTAACTTTGTCAGTGCCGAGAAACAAAACAAACATTTCCCGCATTTGGGGACACATTCTTATTAAGTTAACAGATGCCGCTTCATCAATTGATCTTCACACGACTCACGAACATCAGAAAATCCTCGCAAGCTGGGGCTGGGTGATGTACAATCTTGTTTCTTTGGAGATATTAGTATCCAGCTCAACTTTCTAATGTGTTACATTTTAATGGGAATGCAGACACAACAAAGCAACATTCACAATGCCCCCTTTCACCTGAAGCTGAAGGTTACCTTTGCCACCAAGAGTGTGATCATTTCTTTAACGGTTTCTTCAATTAGTTCATCTATTTTTGAATGGTATTGATGCTAAAGAAGACAGAAAGACACATGTTAGCATGTTGGGGAAGTTGACAGCACTGCCTGCATCCAGGGGTTTTGGACCACAATTTATAAATCAAACCTGGCCTGCAGACCCAGTTTGTTTCCATAGTCCTAGAAGCAGCTGTCTGACTTCTGGTCTTTGATGAGGAGAGACCCGAAGCACTTAAAAACAGCAGGTTCATTGTGTTTTCTCTAATCTTCAGATGGCCTTTGACGTGTGTGGACATCTCCATAGAACGGCACACATGGCTGGCTTCATGGCCTAGCAGTGTGTCGAACTGGATGCTACAAAGCTTGAGTCGACAGTAATCTAGTTGGGGAAGAACGGTACCTCCGGGAAACTACTGGGGATGCAAAATGTGGTCCAATCTCTAGAAAGAGAATTTGACTAAGACACTGATCTTACAGAACCCTGCAGGTGCTTTGGGTGTATGCCTCAAAGAATATCCCTTTAACTACTGTCCTGATCCCTTGTGACAGGTCACACTTCCCCCCTCTGTTCTTTCTGTTCAGCAGGAAGCAGACCCAGGCTAGACCTTCTGCTGAGCCTGTAGCTAAGTTTTTCAATTTTTTTTCCAAACTGTGCTGTCGATTAAATTTAAATAGTAATGTGAAAACAAACCCCCACACAAACAAAAATCTGCTGTAAATGCCAGGGAAAAAGGAAAAGCAATTTCAACACAAATTATTATATGCCAGCTCCTTGACATTTATTAGAACATTTTAGTATCCATTTGAATTATTTTGTATTTCCGTAACACAAAAGCAACAATACAAAACATTGTTATTTGGAAAGAAAAATGCACTTACCCACTCTTTAGCAAACTTTCAGAAGGATGATTAATTAGGAACAAAAAAGAAAAAGGAACAGTGCAAATAAAAATCAGGACAAAAGGACACATGAGAAGATGAAAATTAAATAAAGCATCACAAAGCTATGAAGACATACAGAAATAAGACATAGAAACATGCTGCAATACTCTGGTTGCCGGCAAGCAGCATGACTGAGCAGGAGCAAAGAGATGAGACGCTGGTTTGGACTTGGAAGACCTGGATAATGTCCCAGTGTGAAGGCCCCAGGCCATACGGCCTACGTATTGAGCTCAGTTTCCTTATCTGAAAACCCACAACAGGTAATAGCACTATGACCTGGACCCAGAGGGGGAAGCAAGTATAGACTGCTGATTACCACAAGATGCTAGGCAAGCCATGGTGTATATGTTTTAGGGCTGTGTTTAAAATAACCAGGATTTGAATAGTTCTCTCTCGATCTCTCTTTCTCCCTCTCTCTCTCTCTCTCTCTCTCTCTCTCTCTCTCTGAGTGTGTGTGTGGGGGGGGCTGTTTAAAGTAGTGAACATACTGAGTACCTCAACCTGACTTTTCTATGTATTTCTCTAATTTCCACACATGAAGACATCTAACGCATCCATAATGGGTATAAGCATATGTCAACAATAACAAGAAACCGAAACCAAAACCAAAACAAAGCAAGCAAACAAAGGAACCTTAACAAAAAGCTGCTTCCTGACCTGGTGTAGTTGTCTTACTTAGGAACTAAATGCCCAAGCCCTTTTTTGCTGTCTTAGATTCGAAGATTTACTTTGAAGATCTAGTGAAAATCTAGATGTGAAAACATTTTGCCAACTGTAGCTGCATTTCAAATGTGTTCAAGTTCCTCAGGTAGCCGCAGAGGGGGAGAAGGAGATGATGCCACCACTGAGTCATCCTCCTCCTCTTCCAGCTCCTCCCAGGTGATTGGAGGAAAAGCAAAGCAAATGGCCCATGGTGTTTCGTCATGATGAATCAGAACCCTTGTTGGCCACACTGCTAGATTCAAGAAAGATTTACTTGTAAACAGCATGAACCTGAAGCAAAAAGAACGAATCCACAGCATTGTGCACTATAGTCACAAAGAAGGGTGTCAGATCAAAAGAACGTGGACCATTGACGGGACGTTAAATTCATTTTTAGGTATTGAAACAGGACCCAGAATCATACCCTTACTTTCTGTTGTCACATGACTGACTTGTTCCCTGAGAACGAGTAACATTTAGTAAATTAACTAGGTTTTATGCTTAGCCAGAGAGCTGGCTATGTGAAAGTTAGGAAAGGATGAAATACTGCATGAGGGACTTCTGGCAAAGCAAAGAACACCGATGAGAACAGACATGCTCTCCTAAAAACCTTGATGGAAATGGCAAAAACAGATGACAATTATTCTCTGCATATGAAGACAGGGTAAGGCCTGTGCCTTGTGTCCAAGGGACCAGCGGGGATAATCTTTCTCTTAAAAGAAACATGCCTTTCCATGTGGAAACAAAGTGGACACACTGTGGCTTATTGGGGCATAATATACCTTCACGTATTGATTACAATGTAGTCCACTATCTCTTCCTTCCGCTGTGTGTAAGTATTATGATTATGATCTCCTTGTTATAATAAATTTCTAGTCCTACTTATAAAACAAAGCATGGTGTGTGTATTGTGTTACATACACTCACAAACACACACGTTTACTTGTGGAGGTCAGAGGATTAACTGGGTGTCATTTCTCAGGAGCTGTCCACAAGGTGTCTCACTGGTTTTCATTTGCTAAGTAGGCTAGGGTAGCTAGCCAGTGAAGCCCCAGGAATTCCCCCATCACCACCTCCCTAGTTCTGCGATAACAAACATACCCCTCCCCGTCATGCCTGGAATTTTATGTGGATAATGGGGATTGAATGTAGGTCCTCAGGCTTGCACAGCAAACACTGTATAGACTTAACCCTCTCCTCACCTAATATAAAGAAAGGGTTTGGTATAGATGTTGTCTCTTTTCTTTAGAGCTAACTTGAGTATGGTATCTCTGTCACTCTGCTTTTTCACCACAGTAGTGGAACTAGAATTGCAGTTTGAATGTAGAATTGACATAGACCTGCACAAGTACTGATGTAATATATGTATGTACATGAATATAGTTTAGAAACTATGCAGAACTAGCCTGGTAGGTCATGTCCATAATTGTAGCATTTGGTGGGAGAAGGTTAAGGCAAATGACTGTTGTAAGTTTGAGGCCAGCCTGAGCTATAGAGTTAGACAAAAAAAAAAAAAAAAAAAAGTGGCTACATGGATGTGCACATTTCTCTAAACACACCTTAGCTTTACACACTGTTTTGCAATTATGCCTTAATACTGACTTTGGGAATCATGTTGCTAAGTGCTAAATATCAAAGAATTCCCCATTGCTATTTCGGTAATGACAAAATACATACACTTCTTGCCAGATTTTCCTGTCATAGGTGATTTATTTGACCAACTTGCTTTTCTGGAACAATGCTGAGCCTCCTCCTTCGCTCTTTGCTCTTTCTAGGGTAATTTATTGTTCTGAGCAAATGGGCAGCCTCATGAAGTATTGGGTGTGAGCACACAGGGGCTTTCTAGTTACCAGCTCCCCTGCTAGCTCTTGTCATGAAGCCCTTTGTAAATCACCTCTTTATTCCACTCTACGGCCAATGTAGTGGGTTTTGCATCTTCCAGTTCTCTCTGTGGCCTTCTTGGCTTCACTTGACCCATACTGAAAGCATGGCGGCAGTCGCTAACAGAACCACTGGTTTTCAGTGGCATGAGAAGAGTGGGGAGCTTGCTTTTGCGTCTGATGGGCTAAGTTACTGTAAACCTAGGATTGCTACGCGAAAAGCATCCCACTTGACTTCCTGTGCTGCACATTTTGCCTTGTCATGGAACAGATTGTGTGTATGTTATCTTTCTGTTAAGACCATCTGACCTTGGAAATGAGACGAAAACACACTAGGCCAAGTGAGAAACTATTTAATACACAATTTCCTCTCTATTGGTACTTCACAAATTTTAATGAAAAAATAAATATTTAAGATGGAAAAGTATGGTGAACAAATGTCTCAACAGCTGCCTTTAGAAGAGACTTTATCCCAGTGATAAAATTCAGGAAGTGGTTGTAAAAGTGGAGATTGTATCCGTTCACTAATGCCTAGCCCAAAACAGGTTGAGGGAGATAGAATTCTAGTGGTAGCCAGAATTAGAAACTAGATCTGGAATACAGGCTTAATGGCTGATATTCCAAAGTACAGGGCCCATGAAAATGGAAGTCACATGGTTCCAAAGTATTCCTATCTTAATTTTAGAATCTTTCTAGTCATTCTTACTCAAGCCCCCCCCAACAAGCCAGTTTTACTTTAGAGATAAGTCTCATCGTTTTGTTAACTATGCGCCATTTCAGGGCACAGTTGGCATGCCAGGCTACCAGGAAGCACTATGATTACATCTGGTTTCATCCTAATCATTTTTAACTATACTTAGGAGGCTTTATGCCCAACATGCTGGTCACTTAGGTGCTGCTGGCTCATTATTCTTAAAAGAAAATCCTGATAAACTTTATTATATGGGAACAAATATCCTTAGGAGAAGACCAAAAAATTAGAATAAAGTGTTAGATAGGTCTTTACTCTTGGGTGTGTGTGTGTGTGTATTATTTCTGGGAAAAACATATACAAATGTCAGTTATTTTCATTTAAGAAGTGTTGAGTTGTATAGAGAAAATACAATCTTTTCTTCTTTATTATAGTCTATGCCCAGAATAAGTTGATTATACTGTTAGCTGTAAAGTGTTACAACTCTTTAATTTTACACTTAGAAGCTAAGGGACTATATTTCTACTGTAAAATAGATTTATACTTTTAAATGGCTGTGTACTGCTTGCTGTATCTTTATATGTCAGTCAGCAAACAATGGTAAATGGCTTGTTCAAGAGTACGTAGTTTGATAGATAATGAGAGAGGTCATAGGATCTAGTGAATTAACCATTGGACAATTTTTTTTTTGTTTCGTTTGGCAAACAAGACTCCAAAGTTAAGCCAAGAACATTTTAGTTTAGCCAAGAAATAATTCATGGTGAACATGAGAGGACTCATATCCAATATATATAAAAAGAACTAAACAAGCTGAAAAGCAACAAACCAAGTAATCCACTTAAAAAATGGGGAACAGAGCTAAAGAGAGAATTCTCTGCAGAGGAATATCGAATGGCAGAGAAGCACTTAAAGAAATGCTCAACCTCATTAGCCATTAGGGAAATGCAAATCAAAACAACCCTGAGATTTCACCTTACACCCATCAGAATGGCCAAGATGAAAAACTCAAGGGACAACACATGCTGGAGAGGTTGTGGAGAAAGGGGAACCCTGCTCCACTGCTGGTGGGAATGTAAACTGGTACAACCACTCTGGAAATCAATCTGGCGCTTTCTCAGACAACTAGGAATAGCGCTTCCTCAAGATCCAGCCATACCACTCCTAGGCATATACCCAAAAGAGGGGCAAGTACACAAAAAGGACATTTGTTCAATCATGTTTGTAGCAGCTTTATTTGTAATAGCCAGAAGCTGGACACAACCCAGATGCCCCTCAACTGAAGAATGGATGCAGAAACTGTGGTACATCTATACAATGGAGTATTACTCAGCAATGAAAAATAAGGAAATCATGAAATTTGCAGGTAAATGGTGGGACCTGGAAAGGATCATCCTGAGTGAGTTGACCCAGAAGCAAAAAGACATACACGGTATATACTCACTCATATAAACATACAATATAGAATAAACCCACTAAAATCTGTACATCTAAACAAACTAAGCAAAAGAGAGGACCCTAACTAAAATGTTCAATCCCCATCCTGAAAGGCAAAGAGGATGGACATCAGAAGAAAACGAAAATAGGAAACAACCTAGGAACCCGCTACAGAGGGCCTCTGAAAGCCAGAAGAAAACAGGAAACAACCTTGAAACCTGCCACAGAGGGCCTCTGAAAGCTTTTGCAGTATAGACTGTCAAAGCAGATGCTGAGCCTGATGGCCAACTGATGGGCAGAGTGAATGGAATTTTATGTAAGAAGTGGGAAATAGTAAGAGCTGGAGGGAACGGGAACTCCACAAGCAGAGCAACAGAACAAGATAATTTGAACACAGGGAACTTCCCAGAGACTCATACTCCAACCAAGGACTATTCGTGGAGATGACCTGGAACCCCTGCACAGGTGTAGCCCATGGCAGTTCAGTGTCCAAGTGGGTTCCATAGTAAGGGGAAGAGGGACTGCCTCTGACATAATCTGATTGGCCTGCTCGTTGATCACTTCCCCCTGAGGGGGGAGCAGCCTTACCAGGCCACAGTAGAGGACAATGCAGCCACTTTTGATGAGAACTGATAGACTAAGATCAGAAAGAAGAGGAGAACCTCCCCTATCAGTGGACTTGGGGAGTGGCATGCATGCAGAAAGGGGAGGGAGGGTGGGATCGACAGGGGAGGAGGGAGGGGCTTATGGGGGGATACAAAATGAATAAAGTGTAATTAATAAAAAAAATAATAAAAGATTTAAAAAAAAAGAAACAGAACAGAGATGGCAAATCATGTATGTATGTGCCCAGTATATTTATTCCATATATATATATGGAATATATATATATGGAATAAAATATATATATATATATATATATATATATATATATATATATATATTTGGAATATATATATATTCCAAATAACCCAGCTAAAAATTTTGGCAAAGGTATATATTCTGGAATATTACTCAGCCACAAATAGAAAGAACAACACATCCGCACTACTGCTTGAATACATTACGCTAAGTGAGAGAAGTAACAGCCTACCTATTGTTTGACTTTATTTATATTAAAAGCCAAAACAGAAACAGGCAAATCTGCACAATATCTAGGTTGTGATAAGCTAGAATAAGCTATTGCTGCAGGTTTTTTTTTTTAAGACCATGAATATGTCATATAATTGACTGTGATGGCTTGCCCAGCTTTGTGAACACAATACAAACATAGAAGTGTGTACTTTTGAAGGGTGACTCCTCTATGAATGTGATGATTTAAAAAGCAGCAGCAGCAGCAGCAGCAAGCACAAACAGTGGAAGCTTTAAGGGGAGAAAGATTCCAGAGTCACACCATTCCAGAGAGCATAAACGCAAAGGGATCTTTAATGACTTAAAGAGATTTGATGATTTATAGATCTCTCACGAAGATTTGCGAAGTGGGCTCTGTGAAACCACGGATTTCAGACTCTTCCAGGGATGCGTGGGCAGATGGTGGTGTGAAGAGGTACTAAGGTGGAGAGGAAATCACCAGCTGGGGCTCTGCCCACCCCCCGATCCAGATCAATTCTATTTTTATGTTTTATGTGCTAGGCTTCTGGATAAAGTACGAAAAACTGATTCTGCAGCTAAAATAGGCTAGATAAAAGTAGAGCAGTGATATCATTTTACAGATGGGGAAACTGAGACTCAAAGAGACTGCCAGGATTATCCAAGTCCAGTTTGCACCACAACTCAAGACACTCATCCAGGTGACTAGCAACCCAGGCCTCCCTTCCAATTGTCCCAACCGTTTGCTCTGGCTCATTTCCAGACAACAGAGAGGCTCTGATCTGAGCTTCTCAAAATGTGCCTTCCAGCATAGCCGCCAGTGCCAGTATCACCAGAGATGGCCACAGAAGCATAAATTCCTGTATGTATGTGAGTTTTCTTTTTTTTTAGTACACATGTGCATTCATGTGTACAGGCAGGCGCATGTATGTCTGTGTATGGTACCTATGTGTTCATGTTTTTATCTATGTGTTGGTGCACGTATGGATATGTGAGTGTATGGGGGACGTCGGAGGACATTTTGGATGTCAATACTCAAGAACTGTCCTCCAGAAGTTTTAATTTTTTTACCACACCCCAGAAAAGTTGGAATACTGTGAGACAAATCTCTGGGGCATTCTGGAAGGTGATGCACAATAGATTTGTGGGAGCACTGTTCAAGTACATGGGGATGAGAAACTAGGGCCCTGTATTGACTCTGGTGCCTGTGCCTAGAACTTAACTGCATGTGGGAGGCTCGAAAGAAATCAGCCAGAGCAGAAGCTAGCAGGGGTGGCTGAGGAAGCTCACTTAGGGGAAACAAGGTTGGAGGAGATCTTGCCAGAAGAGAACACCACCAGCCCACATATAAAATGGAAGGTGCCGAAAGAGAAAATAAATAACGAATAAGGAGCAAATATAATTTAGTAAAAATTCTGAGCATGTAAGGCTGGTATCGAAAGATCTGATTTAGGAGCAATTTATGCCAATTGGCAACAGCACAGAGTTGCCAGAAATGTTACTGAATTAATTCTAAATTGGTATATGAATATCTAGCTGGCTTAAGGCCATCGGAGAAAAATGATCATGATCGTCTTTGATCAGTCCAAGTTGCGGCTTCCTTCTCCTTCACATTTTAAATCTGACTTTAGAATCAGAAACTCTGCAAAGGAATAAACTTCTGGTCAGGGAAGACTCAAAATCAGCTCATTCTAGGGAAAACTGAAAGCCTGCAAATTGCTTTGGACCTGCAGAACCTACTGGCGTAGCCTGGGAGTGTCCTGATGTGAGCTGGATTTTTCTTGCTGTCCAGATGTTCTGGGGCTAAGATAGACTACACATGGGACGTGACTAGCACTTGGACACTCCCACATCTGTAGCAGATAATGGCCTGATAAATAAGGTCACCACACGTCCTTCAGCTTAAAGAAACCTTATGACCACCTGAACTCCAGCCAAGAACCACTTCCCAGTGATTGGCACACCCATCCGCACATGCCTCAGAAATTGACTTGACAGATACTGAACACTTATCCATGGCTTAATCTGCAAATGTTAAGAGTATATTTCTGAAACTAGCAGACTTGAGTAGAAGAAAGGAATTTGTGAAGTTTTCTTCTATATGATCAATGGAGAGAGGAGGGGGGATGTATTTTTTTTTTTTTTTTTTTTTTTTTACCTCTTGGCCCATTTCCATGCTGCAAAGTTTTGTTGATTGAGCTTTGGCATCAACCATAACATTAAACATGGTGCATATTGACTGTGGGACTCGAAAATCTGTTGATCGACTGGTTTTTTGCAGCTTAACTTCAAATGCAATCCTGGTTCTATTAAAACAAAGTAGGGAAAGACCAATTCAGCATTCAGATGGCAGGAGGCACAGGAGATACTTTCTATGAGGCTAGTTAAAAGGAAAATGGAAGGCTGTAATCAGTTTCAATCTACAATGACTTCTCACACGTTCTTTTTCAAATGACTTCCCCATCTAAGGAGGGCTTATTCATGTGGACAGCCATGCATTCCATTCTGTCTCAGCAGTCCACCTGTACAGGACACCTGTAGCTCTGTGTATTTCTATCTATAGATCGCATGGTATGGAGAGCCCTAATTGCAGGAGAATAAATGAATAAAAAAATACCCGTTAAAGTGTTATAACATATGCAGCTTCTCTCGCATTGGCAAGTGCGTACCTCCAATCACTCCACTCCAAAACAAAAGACACGAAGGCAGTTTCTCATCTTCAGAACCTCAGTGTGGAGAAAAATCTTAAATGACCCTTATTGGTTTCTCCCCCTTTTCGTTTGGTTTTAAAAGAGATCGAAAAATTCCTTTTTTAAATCCAACAATTTTATTATATTGTTTGAAAAAAGACAAAAAATAATTGTGGTTGCCAAAGAATCATTAGAAGAAAATATATCAAACCATTGAAAATAGCTCCCTTTGGGAAAGGGGATTAAACTAGAGGTTACTGTCCTTGGGGAACTCACATGGTAGCTTTTTGTTTTCATTTCCAGTGTTACTGTTTTTCAGTAAGTAGTTTTTTTTTTTTTAAAGAATTAAAACATAGTAATGTCCTGACACACAACTATATTGTAATGATTTTTTTTTGTAACATAATGGTGACATAGGTCAAATTGTGATACTAGAAACGTACTAGATTCTCACTGGAAAAGCTAACTCACTGCAGGTAGTTTGCAGTACAGGTGTGACATCTGGTCCTTAGCACTGCCACTGTAAAGGGGGAACCAGCTCTATTTTGTAGGGTTTCAGAGAAGTGGGTCCATCCTCAACTGTCCTCTGAGAAAGCACCTGTCAGTAAGTGGCTTCATTAAAGCATTTTTACCTAATGTGTCCATTGCTTCTCTGCATTGGCCACTGTCACCTTCCAGAGCTCATGCAGCCACCAGGATGGCACTGCTTTAAGAGGAATTGGGAGCAGCTTTCTATTGGTGCATAGAAGGACCACACAGCTAGTTAGCTCAGGAAAGCATGCCAGCTTGCTAACACACCCTGGGTGCATGCAGGGAAGCCAAGTATAATTTCTAAGGTTGGAAGCCCAGTTCCTAAGGGAAAAAAACACCCTCAAAACACCCCTATAGATTATATGATCATGTTAAAGATAAATGTATCTTGGCTTCTAAAGATTCAGTGCACTAAAGTAGCTTTCTAATCATGATGATCATTTTAAGCTCTGCTGAAAATACATCATTTTCTAGTTCTGTGAAAAGGAGGCCTGATGGGTACTGAGTTGGACTGGGCCCTGCGCTGATCTTCTGAGGCTTATGCGCTAGTTCCGGCCCAATCTGAGAAATGGAAATGCTAAGTCGCTCCCTTCCAATGAAGCAAGTGTCTTCCCTTTTCACATTTCTTTTCACAGGAGAACGGTTCCTAGCCTGTGGAGTGCAGGGTTGTGAAAAGAGGAAAGCAGATGCAGAAAATGAATGTGACTGAGAGGGCTCTAGGATGGAGAGGTCACTTAACCCAATTGGCTTTATGAGGATAGAGTGGTTTGCTTTGCACCTAGTACAGACCGGATAAAGACCAGAGGCACTGTCCCTGTCAGGTGAGTGTATGAAATGGCTTGGAAGCTTAGTCTTGAAGAGTTCAGTATTGTTAAGTGCTGCATATCTAAAGCCACAGTCTACTGTTCTTGTTTTATGGCTCTAGGACAAAGGATATTTATTCTGTCCCAAGGACATAATCAATATTTCAAGGCTCTTCTAACATACAGTCTCTGCCTTAAAAGATCTAAGGGCTTCTCCATGCACTGTCCTCTGGAGCTGGAGTCAGACGATATTGCCACCAGCATTTGTGCTTATTCTTGACTGGAAAGAACAACAGGAAGTTCTGGATGTCAGGGCTGCCCATACATGTGCAGTGATACAAGTCCTGATATTAAAAGGTTACTTAGCTCACTGTGTTCCAAACAGACTTCTGTAGCTCCTGGGGGCGAGGAGTGTCCAAAGACTCAGGTCCACTCCCTGCCTCTTAGTAGCTTAGCTTCTTTCTATGTCTGAACATAACAATGACTAGTGTGGTGAGAAATAAGTCACATTTGCCATCCCCACATATTCTCTTTATTTCCCCTAAGTTTCTCTCATTTTATCCCGCCTCCAACAGATTGGCTTCTGAGTGAACAGCTGGTAGTCCAGTTGGGGCACAGATCAAGAAAGGGCAGGTCTTAATTCTAACTCACTTTGGCTCCTGTGTGAGAATGAGGAAAAGAAGGACAAATGGCCTCACAGAGCTGCTCTGTAAAGAGATTTTGGTCAAATGGTTCAGTCATTGAACAACCATTGCTTTTCGTAAAATTAATATAGACTGCGTAAGAGATTGTAGAATTCAAAACTGGAAACTATTGACCATACAATTGAAAACCAGACCTATATTTGATTCTACAACTGGGCATAAAAGAACAAAATTCTCTGCAGGGATTGCTCAGGCTTTAAAGTTCCAGAAGGACAGACAGTGTCTCCCAAGCTCATGGCTCTTTTCCTCACTTCACTTGAGTTGCTACTTACCTACCTGCAGCAGTGAAGTGCCGTTCTTCTGCCTTGTGAGGTTTCTGGTTTGATGCATTACTTCTCTTTTCTTCTTCCAGGGTATCAAAGCTGGATTCAGAGCACTCCTAGGCAAGCCCAGCCCCCATCACTCACAACTTATTCATCATCTAAAGTACATAATATCTGGAGGCCTAGAGAAGCCAACATTGCTTATGGGTTAGTTTCCCCCTTCCTTCCTTCCTTCCTTCCTTCCTTCCTTCCTTCCTTCCTTCCTTCCTATTTCATTTAATTTTTTCCTCTTTTTTCTTTTTGAATGTGGAAATCTAATGAGATACTTGTAAGCTAGAAAAGGAACTTGGATGTGTGTCCTGGGATAGGCAGGGTGGTGATGGTATCAAATACAGAAGTGAATTCCACTGGTTTAACATGCAAACCTAGATAGCCCCTGCAGGGAGGAGAGAGTCTTTCCTTCTCCATTGTATTTCAAGGAATGGTCCTGATCTATGGGAGCACGTCAGATGATTTCAATGAACAGATAAAGACCTTCCTTATTCTCTTCCCATTGTTGTTTCAGAACTATCAGCTTGAGGACTGCCAGCGTAGAGATCCACTTCCTAACCTAATCCACAGTGGAAATAAGAAAAAATCTGTGGGAAACCAAAGCAAAAGTTCCGTGTCTTATGCCTTCATGCTGATTCCTGGTTAGAAGGTAGGCAAGAAAGCTGACAACTGGCACATACTCCAGGTACTCAGTTTGCACAGGCAGAGTGAATGATGATGCTAAGGCTCAGTTTTCGTTGGAAATTCAGTGACCTAGATTCCGCACACCCTGGTCTTGGACTGCACACTTTTTTCTCTTCCTGTTTACTCTCCATGCTCATTTATTTCTAAATATTTATCATGTAGTTATTTTGTGGCAGATAGTGCTAGATGTTGGGGATATGAAGACGAGCAAGAATGGATGTAAGTATTTTTTCCTCATAGAACTAGTAACAGGTCAAATTGGTGGACGAATCATTTTGTGCTGGTTTGTAGAAGTTCAATGTGGGCAGCTAGCCATTCCCGTTGACTTCGAAAATTTGTGGTTGATATTTTGAGGCGGGGTCTCACTATGTATGTAGCCCAAGCTGGCCTGGACCTTACAGAAAGCCCTACCTCAGCCTCTTTAGTGTTAGGGTTACAAGCATGTGCGGCCACCACGCCTGTCTCTACTGGAGCTGACTTAGACAAGAAGTCACTTTGTCCAGGACTTTCTACAGCAGAGCCTATTGTTAGGGCACACTGGTCTTTCCAGTCAGTGGACACTGGGAGGAGGGCTGGGTGCCGCTAGCCACTTGTTCTTACCTTTTGACGCAGGACTCAATCATGTCACTCGCCATCAGTTTTAACCTCTGTTCTAAGTGCTTTCCAAACTCTTCCTCGGGCCAGTGTAGGTCACGGATGAAAGTCTGAAGGGCATCGAGTTTCCAGAACAAATCTTCTGATGTACCTGATCCATTACTGGTAGAATAAAAAATTAGAGATCAAAAGTCACCCAGTGGCCTTGGGCTTGAGAGACACCAACATAGAGACAACTGGGGGCTGGAAGGCTTAAGGCAAACAGTGGCTTCCACATACGAAACAACGTGTGTTGGCGGTGGAGGGGGGCAGTCTCCACTGGCAGAATTTGAGTTTTACCATACAGGACTCAGTTCGCTTTGCTCAGCCAATTGCTCCAGACCAGCGAGATGTCTGAAGAGGGTGTTGTCTCCTTGTAAGTGGGAGGATAGCGTATGGTAAAAATCAGCCTTCTTTTAATAACCACATTAGCATATGTGATGATTCAGACGAAGGCTATGCACCGGGGCTCAGTAAGTCTCCGTGGATAATAACTACATGGCAACATGCAGTTATTAGAATCCAGGGCTTCATGCATTTCCCCAGTTCTCCTGCAGAGCGGAGGCCTCTTGGAAACGGCACAAGACTTGGTTTCAAAAGGACAGTGCTAACAAAGTGGCGAGCGAGGACCTGCTCTCTCTCTCTTGAAGAGCTGGAGAAAAAATGAGGAGACTCAGAGACAGGGACACTTGGATACCTTGAATCCCAAAGTCCTGTCCAGTGACTAATATTCCAATTTTCATACACCAGCCCTTTAAATGGGCAGCCCCAGGTTGAGGGGGGTTGGGGCAGACGAGGTGAGTGGACAGAGGAATCTCTGTGATGCTTCAGGGCTCAAAACCTGAGCTCTTTCCCCATTTCCCCATACTGCCCAGCCTGCTATGGTTCTGGGGAAGTGGAAGTGGATTCCTTTTTGCATCATGACGTAAAGAGCCTTTTACCTGGGACATCTATGGAAGGCCTGTGCATGGGAAATGTTCCATCCCTTCCTCTCTTGCCCTTCTCTGGCTGGCTTTCTCTTTTGTAATCACCCCATTTGGAACTCTGAGGGGTGGCCAACCCCCTACCCCCTTCCTCGCATACCACTAATGCTAACACAGTAATTTGTAAAATGTCCAACACACCATGCATTACCACTTGTTCTGACATCGTCTATAGAAACAGATGAGAGTGGGTGTTTCTATTGTGACAGATGCCAGCTGCATTGAATTAATGCTTCAGAGAGAAATATAGCTAGCGCATAGATGCATCCACAGCTACCGCAGGGTAGGGAGGGGGCAAACTCCCAACATGCCAAGAGGGAGCCAGAGCCTACGGCCTGCGCCAACAGGGCAATGCTTTCAGAACAGACCAGCCTGAGGTCAGTATGTAGCTGTATCTGACACGGAGGAGCAGGTAACACGGAAACACGTCCTTAAAATGAAAGGTGGCAAAGGAAAGAACTGGAATCATGAAAAGATATCGAATCAGGCATTTTCTGCAGGCCGACTGAGGATCTATGCCTTCTGTTTAGATACTGCAGTGTGAGCTTCACTTAAAAGTGGGGGAGTGCAGTTCTCTCCACGAAAGTTCAGCCTTGCCCCTGCCCTACCCCATGCTTGGGAAAAAAAGAAACCCCAACTTCGTCTAGTCTCAGCCCCGTTTTGGAACTGCGTGGTTTATGTTTTAAATCATTAAGTACATATGAACGCAATAATTGGTATTTATTACAACAACATTTTGACACCCATCTGGTTTCAGAGTTTCAAAAAATTCTTGTAGCATTTTTGTCTTTGAAGAGCTTATTATTAAGTTTTGACATGAGGAAAAGAATATTTTCTTTTTATTTTTAAGATAAACTGTTAATGTTAAGGCAATAGCACCAAGATTATTTTGATTGCTGAGCAGTTACCAAAATGTGTTCCCACCCATGCCTTAATTAATTGAATGGAGACTATTATCTGCTTTATCACAATGTCTTGATTCATATCTTTTCAAAAACAGTATCACAGAACATGCACGGGACAAGCTAAGAGAAGCTTTCAACTATTTGGTTTTAATTTTAAACAGACACTATCTAATCTAATAAACAGACACTATCTAATTGAAATTATAATATTGTCATCTTAGCATGAATATGATGTATTTTTGTTAGGAAAATAATTTCCTCAAAGATGAAAAATTTGGAGGTTTGAATTTGTCTCTCGAAGAATATCAGACACATTTGCCTCATGACTTCACTGTGGGCTTGTAAGTGACTATAGTTTTAAAAATAGTGGATAGCTTTCAGAGTACCAGGCTGAGAAGTCATTCTAGTGTCCTGTTCTCTCCATGGATTAACTGTGAATCTGAAAGTGCCAAGAGCCATCTTGATGAATGGGAGCTGGAGATTTCAAAACATCTCTGCCAGTTTCAGATCATTTTTTATTCCTTTGATAATAACACTTCCCTTTGAAAATATGCCAGTTTATTCTTCCAAGGAAAAGCTTATCTGGCCTATAATTAGCTGTGGTCCAAGCAAAGGATCAAAGGAAGGTGGAGAACTGGTAAACCTTATTTCACTTATTAAATCACCCACATGGTTCTCATTTCATTTTCCCGAGGTAGAACTGAGGGGTGCTGGATCTTCTTCTAGTTAAGGAAAATGGAGAGAAAAGTCATTTCCTAAGTAGGATGAGATATATACTCAAACCCCATGTCCTTCAAACTGTTCGCTTTGAAGAAGTAGCATGGGCTCCAGGCAAAAACACCTCCCACATCCCGGACATTCATATGATGGAAGCAAAGAATGTCTCTGCACTGAGAATGCAGAAACACTACTACCAAAACTTAATTGTGTGTGGCCTTGAATCTCAGGTTCTCAAATGCAGAAAACTCTCTGCTACCTAGACCTCAGAGCTTACTACTGTACTTTGACTTTGGTAAGTGCTTACACAAGCAATTTACCAGTCTGGCAGGCCCATTCATAAATTTTTATGTAGCCCTGAAAATATCATTGTGATATCCTGCTATTTACTGGCACCAGAAATGTGCTTCATAGTTTAATCAGCCTTGAAAAAAATGTTTAATTATTAAATCAAAAACCAAAATCCAGTTCCTAGGTCAGCAAACTTCTTTTGTATACCTAGATCAGATCAGAGATGATGGCCACCCCATCAAAGAAATTTCCTAGATCATTTGGGGATGAATAATCCCTAAAGTCATGGCCCTGCACTGAAAACAGGGGATAGAAAACCTCTAACAAAATAATTCAGGAAGTAAAACATAGTCCTCAAGTGTTCAGTGGGCGTTAGACAAACCGTTAGTGCGTATATATAGCAAATGTCTTACAAACACGAGGAATGCCAGAAATAAACAATATTGTCTCTGCATGATCAGCAAAATATGTCTAATTATCCATCTCCAACTCTGTTATATAGGATGTATAGAAATAAGCAATCCATATCCATGCCAAGATCACTTTAATTTAAACGAGAGCTAACGTGAACTGAATACACACTCAGCATCATATATAGCAGCCATCCATGACGGTGCCGAAAAAGTAGGCATTTGTGGGATGCCTAGAGGGATGTTAACTGGTAGATTTGGTACTTTGGGTAGGTTCACATTGGGTAGGTTCACATTGGGTAGGTTACTGGTTAAACTCCTGTGGAAGAAACAGACAGAAAGAAAAATACCATCACAGTGACAATGTAGATGTGGCAGAAGCACACAACAGTTGTAAATAAACTGGCTAAGTCCACAGAAGACAATGGTGAAGACTTGAGCAACACGCTTTGGGAAGCAGGTTACAGATGGCAAGCTGGAAGGTGACTCAGAATCCGGAGAGAAATGATAGCGTTAATGGAAAAGTAAAAAGTGCAGACACTGATGGAGCAGGCGTGGACAATGATCACATAACTGCGATGTTTCCGAGAGAACTCTAGCTCTCAAGGCCACTTTCAATAGAGTTTAGAGCTTGTCCTAGAAGAGCTTGATGTTCGTAGAATTCTGGCCATAGCTGGAACTGGGGTGCTATGAGATAGTTGGGTTAGTAGAATGGTGAGGCAAGAGAAAGGGCAGAGTACACTGTTAAGTAAGTTCTGGTGTTCATTCTGTAGTACAATGGGTTGAATATAATTGATAATTCAGTAATTGTGTCCCAAAGGAGAGGAGGGGAGTAAACTCATCAGAAAGGAATGATCACAATGTAACGTAATGGATGCCCTCGTTACTCCAACTTCATCACTACCCAAAACATACGTGAATCCACGTATCTATCATACTGCGTCTCCTTAATGTGTGTAAGCAGTAGATGTGAATCCAACACACTTTCATACATTGTATACATGTATGACATTTTCAAAGAATGAAGACATTTAAATAAAAACAAAAACTACAACATACTTCTTAAGAATATACATGGTGGATTACTTTAGCTCTGCTTACTTTCATTTATAACTTACTGTAAATAAAAGATTTCTTTGGCCACGTATTAGACTCCAAATGGGAAGAGAAGACTCATTGACTTTAGTGTACACGAAATAGTCGCATGCAGAAACTGAATGCCTTCCAATGGCTACTTCTCAAGACAGGAACTTATGCAAGGGGTGCCAGAATGGATGGCAAAGATAAAGAAATCTTCTGTAGAAGAAGGATGATCCTTGGGGAATTTTATGGAACATGGAAAGAAAATGGACACTTTCTCTCCCAGACTGAGAATTATAGAAATAAAGA
Organism: Psammomys obesus; assembly: GCF_907164565.1. Lineage (NCBI taxonomy): Eukaryota > Metazoa > Chordata > Mammalia > Rodentia > Muridae > Psammomys > Psammomys obesus. The sequence goes on from NW_026585742.1 coordinate 4,423,708, forward strand.
CATGCTTCCGCACAGAAACAGACACACACAAAAAGAAAAGAACCCCAGATTCAGGTAATATGTAGAACCCTTGGGTCAAAAGTAGATTTAAAATATTATTGAATACCATGGCAGCTGCCCCTGGAAATGGAAGACAGGCAGGGATAATACTTGACAGTGGCTTCTGGGAAGGATGAGCATGCCATGGTGCTGCTGTTTTTTTTTTTTTTAATACATATATGTGTGTGGGTGTACATGCATGCACACACACAGAGCAGTGAGAGAGAGAGAGAGAGAGAGAGAGAGAGAGAGAGAGCGCACATGCTTGTGTATGGAGGCCAATGGGCAACCTTGGGTGTTCCCCTTGAGAATGTTGTCCACCTCCTTTGAAATGAGCCCTCCCACTGGCTTGGTGTTCACCAGCTCCTTAGCCTGCAAGTGCCGTGGACCCATCCGTCCTGTCCTCATCTTCCCAGTGTTGGGGTTCCAGGTGAGCGCTGCACGGTGCTACAGTGTTCTTATATGGATTCCAGGAACTGAGTTAAGGCTCTGTGCTTGCAAAGCAACCCATCTACCTCAAGCCCTTCTCCTGAACAGGGATTTTACTTCTTGACATGAGCGAGAATTCCACGGGGTATGTAAAAAATTGATTGAGCTGTATATTTTTTTTCTACCAAAAAATTTAAAATTAGCCAAAACAAATGAAATGGCAATGTTGCCTTTTATTAGCTTTTTGGGTTTGAGTGAGCTTTGAAGCTCAATTGACTGATGGAAGATAGATGAATGGTTTTATGAAGGGAGAGAGGAAGAACAGGGAGGGAGGGAAAAAGGGAGGGAGGAACCGAGAGATAGATCGATAGAGAACGTGCTCAGAGATTCAAGTCAAATAAGCTATATTTCTTTGGAGGGTCTGTGTCATGTGCGGCTCCAAACTCTGGCACTGAACATCTTGCAGAGGCATTGATGGCTGTTCCATCCAGCCAAAGTCACTGGCATGGCAGAGCCCAGCCTAGCTCCGCATCTGAGAGGAGCCTTCCTGTTTAAGGGGGAATTGACAGCACTTTGGCAGAGGACTTGAGGTTCTCTTTTTGGAACTTGTAGGGAAGGAGGAAGTTTCGCCAAAGCAGTGCTGGGTGAGCTGTTTGCCTAGCAGGACTCCTGGAGCCCAGGCTCCCTCTGTGCTCGAGCTGCCGGGCAAAGCTGCAGCAGAGCGCTGGACCTGGTGAATGGCTTGGATGCCTGTCTCCCTCCAGTAATAAGTCGCTGAAATGTGCTCAATGGCAAATCAGCCCTGGATTACAAACTGAAAACCCAAGGATGCAAAACTGCCAAGCTGGCATCCTCTTCCTTCAGGGCGATAGGTGTTCGACAGACCCTTCACTTCTTGTGCTGCCAGTGCGCCGTGAGGGGGCTGCTGGGGAGGAACTATTACTATTAAGTAGAAGAAAAAAATGGAACCTTTACTTCCATGTGTCTCTGTTTAACTGGGGAATTTGCCTTTGAATTTAGTCCCTGGTGGTTCTCAGTCTTAAACACTGCCATGAAACAAATCCGTTGGCGATTTCCACTGAGACATGTGTAAGCCTATATAAGCAAATGTGATCATTAAATGATACACACACTGAATAATGATCAAGGAATTAGGAGATCTTAGAGATGGCAGCCTGGAAAGTTAAAATGTCAATTCTCAGCAAATTATAAGTAGCTAGAAATGAATAACATATAAATGTCTGCAAAAGCAACTTAATTTAAACATATTAGTGGAGGAAGGGTACACAAATGGGAAGAGAGCTTTGTTTTGCATACAAAATAAAAAATACTCATATTAATCAAAACATACTGTTTTTGTAAAATGCAGCATTTTGGCTGTGAACTTGGGCTTAAATAGATACATTTCCTTCATAGCACATGTTATTAATGATTAGGTTCAAAATAATAAAATATGATATTTCTGCTTTTATCAGAATTATAAAAAGCCTACTTCTAATGTTCCTAATATTTCATCTGGGACACTAAAAGAGTAACAATTGGAGGTAACTTCTAAGCATAATATTTCAATATCACATATTTAAAGGAGGGTTTTGCATAGCGCTCAGTCATGATGTGAAGACTCTGCGAGCTGCTCATAGCTGTAATGGATCATTATTTTTGAAGAGGGCCCTCCAGTGACTGCTGGACAACCAGCCAGTCATGCTTCTCTGTGAGAATGCTAAGTGTGTGTCTCTGGGTAAGGCAAGAAGTGAGAATTGCAATCCTTGTAACTGATACACATTAAAAATTAGCCTCTCATTCCTTTTAGGGACCTTGCTGAAAAGGATTGCTTTCATTTAGCTCCTATCTCTAGAGCCCGAGATTACAAAATTCTCATCTCCTCTCTCTCATGTTCATCCGTGTTAGAGATGTGTGTGCATCTCATTTCTACGGATGGCAGTGAATGTAGGTGGGGCCCTTTTCTTAGAATTGTTTCTAATCAAGACTGTTTCCATGCGGAAGGGATATGGTTACATCATCTCTCAAATATTTCTGCTTTAAGCTTATGGATGGGGGTAGATTTTTAGATACAGAACATGTTCTACTTTTGAAAGCCATTTGTTGCATGAATATATGAAGTACATCTGTCTTTTCCTAGTGCTGTCACACGGAAGCTTCTGTCTGTGTTTGTCCTTAGGTCTAATCTTACTCAGGGGTATGGGTACTCTCCAATACCTTTCTAGAGTCCAGAGTAAGATTCCTAACCTGTTAGTCATCACTAACCAGCTCCAAACTTCCTTCTCTATGAAAGTCTAATGCCACAGATATACTATATATCTACCTATGTACTGGATGTAGACCTACATTTTTGTATATGACAACAACAAGATAATTTGCCACAGCTTTGGGACTATTAAGTACCATGGAGAGATACAGAACGAATCCTAAACTTCCTGAGATTTGAGAGCCTCTCAAACATCTGAGAGGCTTGCCCCATCTTTGATAGCCCATTCTGGACTACACCAAGTACTCAGCGTTGCTTTGCTGCACTCCGCTCCCCTGTACATTTCCACTGGTGTTTGTGGTCTTCCTGGTGAGCTCCGTCTCTTTTGAAATGTTACTCTTCAATTCATTTCCCTCCCAGCCCTCAGTGGAAACTCATCCCCCTATGAGCTACATTCTCACAACTCTTTATATGAGCTATACACAAATATTTTGGTAATATGTAAAGCCATTCTTCTTGTGTATATATTGCTGGACCCAACTAGATATAAATCCCCAATCTGGGGACTGTATCATTTTCTCATCTCCATCTCCACAGCTTACTTTCCTGTTGTATTCTTACAATCCCTAGACTATACAGGTTGCCAGCATTTTGACGATACTGCTAAGCCTGGGCATGTGCCAAGCCCTGCTCTGTTCTAGATGCTAGGGAAGGAGAAGAGAGGATGGATAGTTTGTGTGGACCTACAGCGTCATATTACCAAGAATTCTAGCCATGGAAACTTTTTTATTATCGGAAGTCCTTGTTTTAAAAAGGAGGTCACTGATTGAGTCTTAGTAAAGTCAACTGAGAAAGGATCTTAATTCAGAGACACTGATGGCTCAAGGTTATCTGGAAAGTTACTGTCTCAGGACTTCTTTTTAATTTTATTGTGATTATGATTATTAAAATGCATCCACATGTGCCAGGCAATATGCCTGGAGATCGGAGAGCAATTCTGTAGAACTGCTTCTCTTTCTCCACCTTTCCATGGGATCTGGCCATTAAGCTTTCTAGGATCTCAAGGACCATGCCTTTTCCTCCTGAGTCACCTCACTGACCCACAGTCAGGAGTTCTAGCTTCAGTAATACTTGTGTATTTGGTAGCTGGCCACACACAAACTGCTGAAGTGTCTCTGGGATGCTTTCTGACAGCACCAAATCTTCATCATTGGGAAAGGGCATTATTTTAAAAGTATTTTTCATTTGTACATCTCAGGCCCAGAGGAGGAACATGCATTTTGAGTGCCGGAAAAGTAGGATTTATAGAACTTTGCAAGAAGCAGTGTTTGCTTTACCTTTCTAAACCTCCTGACCTGAGACAGGAAATCACAAAGCAAGGATACCCTCCTCTCAGAAGAATCCAAGCAGAGAAAGAGGTGTCACCTAGCCATAGAAGAGCATTCTTAGATTTTCTTCTGCTTTGAAGGCCTCTGTGACACACAATGCACCACCACTATATAGCTGCTGTTGCCTATGATGTACAGAGACCAAACTTCACATTCAGGGCTTCCAGAAGACTCAAAAACTACCTGCCCAGCTCTGGACAGCTCTGGTCCTACAGCACACCCTGATGGATGCTCAGGAAAGGACTGTGGCTTGGGGTTCCATTGAGTACTCAGGTCTGTCTTGAGAGACAGTCTGGCTGAAGTTTGAAGCTGAGCAATGGGGTTCTACATCAATGCTCTGAGGATAAAGGAGCAAGTACAGCTCCTCTATTCTCATGGGGGTGAAAAGCCACTTTTCAGAGGAAACAAACGTAAAACTTAGCTATTTACCTATCCTACCAAATAACCACCATTACATTAAGCCCAAATAATTGTAGTTTAATTTTGCTTTCTGGGGTAACAGTTTGAAACAAAGAAACATGAAAGGTGAGTACTAACTTTTGTCTGTTTTCTTTTTATTTCTTTTATTAATTGTGTGTGCACATGTGTATCTCTTTTTCTCTGTGTGTGTGTGTTATAGTTGGCAGAAACTGAGATGACCAAAGCACCGGGCAACTTCCCAGTTCGGGGAGAAGCCCGATGGAAAAAATGCTCTCACTTCGTTCTCTTTGCATTGTTGGAGGAATGTGGAGCTATGCCTCTCTACATATAAACATCTACTTTTTATTCTCCAGGCCATATTACTCATCAACACTTCTACAGGACATTTGTACTACCTAAAAAATCAGCTAATTTATGTGTGGTTAAGAAGAATGTTAACCTAGCTTTATGTTTTACTTGGCCTTTTCAAATATGTCCACATCCTCTGAAAGGCTGTTTGATATGAATTGAACAGGTCACAGACTAACAACAGCACAATTTGTACAGCAAAACATTTACTTACGCCGCCCACACCCACATCCACACCTTCTACAGGCTCAGGTGGTTCCTCACAACACTTACTGTTTTGAAAGTTTCAGGCTTTTAAATTATGGATCCTTTAGTTCAAAATCATCAGTTAAAAACAACAACAACAACAACAACAACAAAACATTCCCAGACTACGACTCCGATTGTGAAAATGATTTTGATTCTATCTTTACTGCTGGTAGTACTCAGAACACTGAATGCTTCCAAATGAATAACAGTCATATGTTTGGCTTGTGAAGAAGTTAACAGATTATAAAATGACTTTAGTGACATTTTCACAGAAATTCATGACAAGTCTCAGACCCTGGGTAGGAACTTTTTAAGGAATCACTTTTAATGATGAGAAAACAAGTTCTTAGAAGTCAAACACTTGCCCCGGATCTAAGGCTCTTTGAGAACTAAGGGTGGTATCATTTCCCTCCTCTGCGCGTTGGCAATAGTACCTTCCACATTTAAATCCAAGCAAGGAAATGCTATTTCAAGACCGTTGCTATTTTCAAAACATGAATACCCCTCATTTATTCCTTTTCCTCTTTACAGTTTTTTTCTTAAAGAACAATGGCCTTGATTATTGTGACCAATAAATAAATAAATAAATAAATAAATAAATGCCCCTCATGGATGCCTTACCCTCTTAAGGATCTAGTTGTAGACTCCTGAGTTAAGTTTCAACAGAACCATTACTTCTCTTTCCTTTCAAACCAGGAGCTATGGGCTATTGACCTGCTTTCCATTGGGGCAAATAAAAAACAATCCTCCTGTGACTTAATACAGAAGGGGACAGAGGGAACTATGTCAGTCAGGATTGACTAGAGATTGATATTAGAGGGACATCAGTTTATAAACCTGTCGCATAAAATGCTTCTGTGTTGAGGGAAGCTTCTTGGGTTCTTTCCTACTGAGAGAAAAGGTCTGTTTTTCCTAAAAATGCTAACCTATACTCCCGATTTTTTCTAGGTTGGCACATCTCAAAGGTGTAAAGGGCTACAGAGAATAAAAACATTTCTTACAGGGGGGCCAACTGACTAGAGTCTAACAGGGCAAAGACAGTGTCAGGCTTTACTAGAGCTTTTCAAGCCATATCACACACCCTCTATATAGGGGTGTCATTTTCTGGGCTATTTGGGAGTGGTGCCTGGCAGTCTACAAGGCACAGCCTGTTCCTCTTGAAGCAGAGGATGTACTGGATTTACCAAAACACTCCCAATAGCTGAGGTTACCCAACAGTTGTGGGAAGGAACAAGCTTACAACACACAGGAATTCCCCATGATTTGTCTTATAGGATATGTAATCAATAAAAACTCGTATATTGTGGTCAGTGTTTCCCCTCTCTGGGGGAATTAAGGAAAAATACTGTGGGAAACAACATTTGTGTAAGAGAAACAGAATAAATACCACATCCATAGTTATACCCCTCAATCCTTCTGTATCTTTTATGACATAATCAATTCATAAAACATATTCTAACCTTTCTCTTTATCCCATGCAGGCAGGGACACCATATTAAGAAATAAACAGTGCTTACTCTCTGTTCATACCAACAATGATAGTCATGTGATACCATTAACCCACTTCCATATGACTCTGCAGCCATTTGTACCCAAATTCCGATGGTATTAAAGAGGTTTCCTTACTTGACTGGTTCCCATGACTCCCGCTCAAAGCCCCTGTGGATGGATTGTGCAATTGAGGACTCCATCAGATCCACATATCTAACAACAAGTGGGGCGAACAGGTCCTGCAGGTGTTTGTGAAATTTTCCGTTGCACAAATTATCTAGAACAGATAAACAAAATCGTAGTCAGAACCCACAATAACTTTATCAAAGTACAGTGTACATGCAGAGAGCATTGTCTTCTGTATTAAATACCCTGTTTCTAAGGAGACTGAAAGAAAAACAAACAGGAACCGCACCAAAGCTCATTTGAATCTGTCTGGAAGGGAAATGTGAATAAAAGCCATGTCACCCTTTTGGGTTCGCTGATGAAGAGTAACAACCCACATCATTTGTAAATGCTTTCTCCTACTCCTTCTTCTGCTGACTAAGTACCAAGAAGAAAAAAAAAATATTCCCTGCCCCCTTCCTTCTTCTTCACCCTCCTGGAAGAAGGACAGCTCTACGGCTGTTATTACTACAAGACAGAGAGGTGCTTGCAGTATAACTTGGCTAGAGGTATCCTTTATTCCGGAAGCATCATCTGATAAAAACTGAAAAGCATAAAGAGGTTAAGCTAACTAATTTTTCTGGAGAGTGAATAAAACACAAGAAACGGGTGCCTCTTCTCACATGGATCTTGGGTTCTTATGATAAAGACAGGCAAGAGTACTGCTAGCCACAGTTAAGACAGTGGGGGGAGGGGGATGGGTGTGTATGTGTGTTTGTAACAATAAAACAGAGAGTAGCTTTGTATAACCCAGTCCATGTGGAATAAAGGCATCTAAGCAGCAAGTTTATCTGCACGCTATTTAGGAAAAGCCAATAGTTCAGGATGATACATACAGTCTGTTCGGAGAAAGTCATTCAGCAGCTGGAACAGCGGGAAACTGTCCCATGTGTCTGGGGGTTGCACCTCTAAAGCCGCATCCATGTCCACTGCAAAAAGTGACAGGAACGTCTCTGCGTGCTCCACCATTAAGTCTGACCACCACGCGAAGGCCTTTGAAATGTGGCAGAAAAACAACAGAAAGGTGATGAATATCTCCGTGGGATAAAAAGCGGCTGCTCCAACCCTCACTGCTCAAGACTGGCTGTGCATCCAGCGGGGCGTGGTCATTTTATTGTAAAGAGAACAGCAGTTTGTATATGAGTGGGCCTCTCAGTGGCCAAGGCACTACTCTGTAGAAAGCCTTGCTCCTGACCCAGAGGTCAGAGGACCCTGCTGTAGGAGTGTCAGACATTGAACTTCTGCTCAATTTACAATAACTCAGTAGGCTTGGGTCATGCTCTGTGTCATCGCTGCCGGCTTGTTCTTGCTCTAAGGTGTAGAATTTGGGAGTTTCTTCACTGTGTTTATGGGTTTTCTGCTGGTCTAACTTGAAAATTCACAATTACTGTTCATTTACATCTCCATATGTGGGGATTGGTTGTCTATGGTCTGACTGAACCCCAGGGACTCCTGTTTTCCTAGACCCTGGAAACATTACTCCTACATTGAACTAAGTCAAAGCAAGCTATTATTAGAATTACCGCAGAACTGTTGAGTAAAAAGTCTATTTCAGTAGGGAGCCTTTGCTTTTTACTTCTGGTCTAGAGGAAATGTCAGGCTTAGCCTAGGGAACATGGAATAGGGTTATGACTTACTTTTGTGGGGCTTAGACATACGTACATTGAAAACCAAAAAATACCAGTGAAGTAACTCATTTTCATGCACATGGGCCCTTGGGAATCATTGTGCAGGGTCTCAGGACTGACATTCGCATCAGCCTGGGCCAGATGTGAATGCAGTTTAAAGGCATGCATGCATGTAGGCTAATCATTTCTGGCAGGGGACATGCAGAATGAGTGGTGGTGTCAACAGGCCCTGTTTTGCTGATTTCAAAGAGAGCAGAAAAACAAACATTGCCAGCCTTTTCTTGTCCCCCACCTCCCCACTCAATGCCGCAAAGTATTCACACTGGAAACACTTTCCGGAGCATTCACCAAAAAGAAAAAAAAAAAAAAAAAAGGGAAGGCGTTTGGAAACATGAAAGATGGTTATGAAAATAGTTCTATACATGAAAGGGTTTGTTCAATGGCCAAGCTCTTCTGTATTCTAGTCCTTATTGGAGGGTATTCTAACAGCCACTAGGAGGTGGAGCAGAGAGTCTACCTCTCCTCTTTCATGAGATTTCACTTTACTTACTTCTCCTTTATCAACATGTGGCTGGTTTGCAAATTAAATGGAAAAAATCAAGTCATGTACCATTCTTTAAGGATGGCTTGGCTGGAACTAGACACCTGCTGTTTTCATTGTAACATACAGTAAAACCTCACCGATTCAGAGCAATGGAAGTGGGGAAATGCTGGTCTGTTAGCCAAAGAGCTCCAATTGCTGGTCCTTGTAGAGATCTTTTACTGCTTTAAAACCCAGCCTGTAACTGGGCACTAGAGTAAATGGCATTCTTGCAGTCTACAGTGTTTAACACAAGCATGCATCAGAATGCTTAAATTTTATCAAACTTCTAAGTAATTGTTGATACTTTGGCCTGTTAGTTAAAGAAATGCTTGAAGATTTAACTTTGTAGGTCCAAGGATGATAAAAAAGATCTGTATGCCTCTGACTTGCAAGAAAAGACTTCCCAATTTCCACAGTGTTGCTTTTATGCTAAGTAGTTTACTTAAGAAAAATGAAAATAGCCATCGGTACAATCGAGTCATCATGGATTCTAAATACTTGGGCCTGAGTTAATGAGGTTTTATTGTAGCTTTACCACCTGGAGATGAGAGCCCTGTGACATGGGCCTTGCCCCACTGACTGAATCCAGCCAAGGAAGGAATCCTCCCTCCCCCAGTTAGAGCTTTTCCAGCCTGCTGCCATTTAGGCAGAGACTGTGTGGAAGCTGGCACAGTTGGAGTCCTGACCACAGCTCTGACCCTATACAGGGTCATTGTTCACTCCTTATCCAAGATATCTGTGACATTCACAAAGGCCCAGAGAGTGTTAGCTGTCACTTATGCTTCAGTTGGTTGGTCTATGTTCCACATCTTCAGGGCCTGACCAAGAAGATATTACAGGGAAGGCTGTATTATGTCCCCATATACAACTTGGTTCTAAGATGACAGGGAACAAAAACAGAAAACCAAAGCAAACCAAAACCCAGTCAAAAATGCATGGAATTAAAAACAAAATTCTTAACCCAACTTCAGATGTTGGGGGGGGGTGTCTTATGTTTTAAATGTAAAAAACAAAACAAAAAAAAAACAAAAAAAAAAACCTTACAAACAAGAGACCATGGGGCATGAAGTATCTCTCCTCTATAAAGAGCCGAGTCCTAAGGAATTTGCTATCAAGCAACCCTTTGTCTTAGCAATAATAGTCATATAGCCTGGAGAGTTAGCCCTTTGAAGAACGGTATTATCACTATGGAGGCTGTTGCAGTGAAGGAAGAAATTTTAGCAGGGCGCTTGGGAAGAAATGAAAACCAAGGTATTTCTTTTTAGCACTCTGTAAGAAGTGAATAAAGAGTCTGGCTAGGAGAGGAAGAACTAAACAGTTAAAGGTAATTCTAAGCGAATGGACAGTCTGTGCAACTGGGCTGAGCAAAAGCTATACTTCAGTTTAGGTTTGTCCCTGCAGGTAAAACCACTTTTGCACACAAAGTAATGTATGTTCGTGGGCACCTAAAGTTTCAGTAAGCCTTTTCCACAGACAATGCAGAGTTACACATTAGAGTATAAATACTTACCCGCTGTTTTCTTACTCAGAGACAGAAGCTCTATGCTTTAGTTCACTACACTGAACACAATATATATTTTGCACACAAACTAACATGTATATATGTGCCCCTCTGTGCATCACAATACATATATACATATACATACGTATACATAGAGAGAGATTGGGAAGGGGAAGTACATGAAGATATACTGTGTGTGTCTGTGAGCAAGTCAGGTTCTGAGAAGAAAATATCTGCTGCATATGAGAGCGAAATGTGACAAAACCACTTCCATATTCAGCATGTGTGAAAAATAAAGAAAGGATGTAGTCTTGCCTGATGAAAGTTTTTCCCCTCTTGGGAGAGTTACTATATTATATTGGAACTTAAAACAGCTTTAAAAATGGTTAGTTTTTTTCGGGGGGAGAGGTGGGAGGGCAGGCCTATTGTCAATTTTATTTGTGAGGTATCCACAGATAGTATGGCCACAACAGTTACGACCCATGTTTAGGATTTAGTGCCTTGTTTAGTTGTCAAATCTTAGAGCAGTCAGAGAATGGGGTCTGGGTTAACAAATCGTCATCGTTTCAGGAAGATAAACTCTGTACCATGTGCTGTATCAAGTCGGCCTGCTTCACTGCACCCTCATCACTGACTGGACTCCACACAGGAATCACCTGGACAGCTGTTGGAAGGGATGAATGTTCTATAACTCCCTAGAGATTCCAGATGGTGGGGCTGTCACCAGACATGAGAATTCAAATTCCTGCGAGCGCCTCAGGTATTACGGTCTGTATGCGGTAATTGAGAACAGGTGTGTGCCTTTCAGGACGAGCCCACTCCTCCTGGGAGGGGACTCCGTCTTCTCCCAAGACAGCCCATCGTCTCAGTCGTTAGGAACTTCTCACCTAGGATTCATCTTTTTAAATTATTATTATCAGATATTTTGATTTCCTGGGAATTCTTCTCTTCACATAACAATAGGTAAACTTTGTAGAGTGCTTACCACGTGCTGGGCACAGCATAATCTGATGCTTTGCTTAATGTCACCTTCCATCTTAATGTGACCATCCAGCTAGGTTGCATAACTAGAGCACAGTCATGTGATGAACAGGCTGAAGCTAGAACTTAAGCCCAAATATCTCTGGTGTGGGTTCTAAGCTCTGGCTGGTGTGCACTCTAATTCCTTCATGGCCCAGGGTGTTTTATGTCTGCTTGTCCTTCAGGGAACACTAAATTTCTTCACTCAGAGGTCAGCAGTTAGAAGAGGCCAATGGTCAGGTCTGATAAAGTAATGAGATCTCACATGGGTAAAACTACTGATTTGGTACATTTACCTAAAATAATTTTGGTCTTCAGAACGCCAAAACACACTGAGGTTTTTATTACTAATTTCAAAGTGCAGTGTCGAGGACCAGATGGAAGCTACCATATTTTATTTATTTATTTTTTTGCCCTGAATGACTTCTTAATCTGCAAGATGAAACTATTTCTTATGAGAGATTATTAGGATGATGTTTGACACTTACCAAAAAAAACCCCAAACCTTTGGGAAAGGTAAAAAGAAACACCTACTTTGGAATTTGGGTTTTAAAAACGTATTTTTGTTTGCAGTGCTGGAATTTCTTCGGTGTGGTGGTGCCTCTGTGGTGTGGCTGAGGCACATACGTAATCTTTGTGATCTGGGAGGAGCCTTAGAGAGCAGCCTGATAAGCAATCAAGTATGTCTGTCATTTTCTTCTTCTGTGATTCACTTAAACGCACAGCTGTGACTGGAAGAAACCATCCTCTTCATATCCATGGCTTCACAAATATGTGGACTTGGTCAAGCCTTGACCTCTCAAAGCCAGGAAAGGCAAGCCAGAGTCCCCCAAGTCCCTGGAGATGATTTTGAAGACACCCAGAAAGAAGAAACTTATCATCACTAAAATCTCCCAATCCTCGAATCTAAAAAGAATATCAAACAAACTAAAAGTGGAATGAAAAAAAAAATAACCGCCCAACTTCCTTGCGTGTGTTTGGAGGTCACTCTTAAGTTTGTGTAGTTGGGGGTAAATTTTGGCACCTCTTCTCCCTCCAGGCTGTGTGTCCATTGCTAAGTGCTGCATGGGTTAGTGACACTCACTCATGGGTCTTCCCCTTGTTCACAGAGGGTCTGCAGGGAACTCAGGATTCTTCGATACTCTCTCTATATATAAATACTGTATATATGACTCACATACAGACAGCTGCGAAGGAAGGTTAGTATCACTCCAGGGAGCTACTGGTTACTAAGCTTGGAACTCTTCTTCTGTAATAAAGGTAAATACAGACGGACATAGGAAACCATGACAGGCCAGGGACAGAGTCAAGGCAGGCGGGAGGCGTGTCAGGATGTAACTGCAGTCCTCGAATGTGTATCAATCGCTTCATGCACGCACACGAGAATCATCCCACATTTACCCTACTGTGGAGGGCCACCCATGTCACAAGCAGTCCACTGGAAGTTGCCGTTACATTCCTTGGCTCAGTGTTAGAAAGCGGGGGCACCAGGAAAGTCCCATTAGAAGACAATGGTACCAGAAGGGCATGCACAGAGTCTGACGGCAGCTGGCCGGCTCATTCTTTTGAGTCACATACCTCTTTTCCCTGCCACGGGCAGCCAAGATTGACCGGAACAGTAGAGAAACAGGGAGGAAATTTTAATATGCAATCAGCATCAGTTGGGATGGCTGGGTTAACAGTGTATGATATACCATTTAACGAGCTGTCAATTTTTTCTTAGTCATGGAAGGGTCGTTTTAGGTGTCTAAAAAACAAATCACTTTTACCTATTTCCCTTTCCTCCCCTCTCTGTAAATATGGATGTAAAGAAAGAGGAAGAATTAGTGAAATTTTAAAAACCAGGTTAAGTTGAGAGAGATGATTTTAAAGTTCATGTTTGGAGCAGTTTCAGAGTTTAATCCTCATGATCTTTCCTGGAAGCTCTGGGGCATTTAAGTCCTTATAGGTTTGACATCTAGTTGGTTTTAAAGTCCTTCAGTTTATAATTACTTCAAAATCATTTTAACAGTGCTTGGTAAAAATACGACGAAGGAAGCTGTATTTATTTGGGTTTGTGTCACAGAAATGACAAGTCAAACAACATAGGCCTATTACTGTCTCTGTCATTGTGCTCAGCAACCCGAGCAATGTAAGGCTAAAAAAAGAAAATTACTGTACAATCAGAGGAAGATACAGAGAGAAAACTGAAAGAAAGAAAGAAAGAAAGAAAGAAAGAAAGAAAGAAAGAAAGAA
>NW_026585742.1:4437419-4445288 GCF_907164565.1 Psammomys obesus
AGAAAGAAAGAAAGAAAGAAAGAAAGAAAGAAAGAAAGAAAGAAAGAGAGAGAGAGAAAGAAGGAAGGAAAGAAAGAAAGAAAGAAAGAAAGAAAGAAGGAAAGAAAGAAAAAAAAGAAAGAAAGAAGATGACCTGTGGTTCACACACCAAAGAACCAATCAAAACAACAGTGCCGGCAACAAAACAACCACAAAAGACCAAAAAGTGTTCTCTGGGTCTCGATACTGGATCTGTGCATGTCAGATGCCACTGAAGCCCTCTGTTAACACTCACCTCAGTGCCGCATTCAGAGAAACATCTGAAAACTTAGGCTGAAATGCACAACCACCTCTTGGTTATTTAGACAACCTTCTAGAGAAGCCTCCTTCCAAACCATCTACCTTCATTTCCCTCAGCCCAGTTAAAAGAAAATGCGAGGTGAGGCATCTCTGTCACCACCAGGTGGGTGCAGACGGGGCTGGAACCTCAGCTAGGGACCCTGTGACACCTCCCCCTGAGCCTGCTCACCTCTGCATGATGCTCCTCGTTTTGTTGAAGGACTTCAATGACTAGTTCAGCAAGACGGATTGTGTCTTCAAGCTTTTTGGCGGGAGTGATTAGGCGGCCTACATTTTCTGGAGTATAAGAATTTGTGGTAAGATTCAATGAAAGTAGCAGGCTAGTTTTGTGGCCAATAGAACTAGGAGGTGAAAAAATTCTGAGTCGTTATTAATTTTTTTTAAAGTTTCATGCAAATATTAAGTGAGCAAACGATAAAGCCACCTTGTTGTCATTGTCATTATGGTACACTTAGAAAAGCAGTGCTCCAGCTTCCGGGTTGCAGATGAAGCTAACATGAGGTCTAGGACAGCCCGTGTCAATTTAGTGATGTTTTATACACACATTCTTTAAAGACAGCATACGTGGACTACCTCATATTGCTCTCTACACTGTGCTCCGCCTACCTGACATAGGGCAAGAGACCGAAGGCTTCCTGTTGATCGGTGCTGCGTTTGGTTTCCCCGTGGGCCACTAACCGTGCAGCAGGATGGCATTGTTTTCACTGTGGGTCTGCGTGTTGACTGGGCACGGCAGTGTTCATGTTGGAAACGCGCATTTTCAAAGGGCTCTTTGTTTCAAGTCATTGGAAACAGGAAAAGGATGAAAGGAAAAACTAAGCATTTTGGGCTGTGTGTAAGAGTCAGGACAGAATTATTAAGAGGGTTTGGGGATAGGTTATTTCAGGGGAGCTTGTGGTGTGTGTCCCTGGCTGCTATAACTGGTATTTTGCTGTGTCCTGCTCAGAGCTGAACTCGTGTGTGTGCACAGTGTCATTTCTTGGCCAAATCAGGTAAGTTTGGGAGTGAGAATGTGTCTCACTAAATATAATTTCTCTGCACAGTCTTTCCCCCTTTTTATGATGCTGGGAGTTGAACCAGGGGCCTCACATATGCTAGGCTATTTTCCTACTATTGAACTACATCCCTAACACTAAAAAAGTTTCTTAATCCTTCATACAAACTTGTTTTTGGAGTGGGCATATAGGAAATGGCTAATTTAAAAAGATAGGCATCTTTTAGGTGACACACACAGTTAGTATTGAGAATTTAATAATGGAAAACAAACTCAGTAAAACACTATGCAGAAAGAAATGTTTTATCCACTGGGAGCTAAGCCTGACAAATAGGATGAAGTAAGATTATCAGGTTTTAATGTTTCAGTTCAACTAGATAATTGTGGGTATGGAGATGGGCTTTCGTATGTGGTCAGTGAAATCATCTTTATCTCTACCGTAGCCAAATGGGAAGGTGGCCAGACTAGTTCGAGAACTAGTTGATGATAGCAGTTTGGGGGAGTTTTCGGGGTAGGTAAAGGACAGCCAACACCCAGCCAAGAGATGTGGGAGGTTGGGTGGCAACAGCTTATGGCTTACTGTAGAGCAAAAATTCTTGGAGAAAAAAAAAAATGAGAGGCAACATTGACTGCTGTGTTTTGGGGACACATGACCTGTTTGCAATTTGTATAAATAGACTATCAGAATTTCATTCATATAGACTTTCCAGCATTCTACAAACATACTGCGTATATATGTCTGGGTAATATGCGTAGAGTGAAGGACTTGCATTTTGAGAGTAAATATGTACAGGTGGGTACTTTTATTAGGTGATAATCACATTTACACATCAGTTTGCAAATTCCTCCTCCTATGCTTATTACCCATTCGGCACATACATCCACACACATACATCACACACATACACACATTTTCTTATAACCACACAAGCCTGCACGTTATACAGATCTGCAGGAAATCCCACTTGGACCACATCTTTGAAATCTCTCACTTTCAAAACAGAGAGTATTGTCCTTTTGGATGGGATGGTCACCAAATCTAGGGGAATTCTGGCTGTACATGACATCAGAGACAGGAATAAAATAATTCCCACCAGTATTTTTATTCACATTTACCTAAGCAATACAAATGCTTTTTCTGTTTTGAGAAATCCAAGATGCTTCAGTGAGGACTGCCTGAAGATTTTTTTTTAATGCAAGACTTTGAGATTAACTACAAGAAACAGCAATAGATACACATAGTATGTACATGGGCACACAGTCATTCTATGAATGTGTGCCTATGTACACAGGTATGTGTGTGCCTATGGGTGTTACATATACAGACAGTATGTTTAATAAAACGTGGTGAAATTTCACTTGAACATGCAGCCACTGGAATAAGTGGACTAAGAGCCTTTAATCTAGAATACTTGACGGCCAATTAACCAATGCAGCCCAACTTCCAGTTACTGTTAATGACTTGTGACTCTGTTGCTGTAGCTTAAGCCACGTTAGTGAGACACAGCCACTGCTTTCCTATTCGTTTGAACAGCTGGTTTGCTAACTGGCAAAAACTCTACTAGCCATGAATTTTGGAAGATGTTGTCTTTAAAGAAAATGCTGTGTAAAAGCCTTCAGCAACCCCTTCCCCAGAGGCCAAGAAGAAGTTTGTGTTCAGAAATGGATCTGGCTCCTTTGTCACGTTGGTGTCTTGAAATGTACTGAGATCCTCCTACCCCCACCCTGATTTCACAGGAGCTGGAGCACTGATGGAAAAGAACTGAAAATACAGTATAGTTAGGAAACATTTCATTCAACAGCGTTGAAGCTCATAACATAGAAAAACCATCATGCAAAATGTTATGCAACAACAATGTTATTTTGTGCTGACATTGAGATTTGAAAATGTTGCATATGTCAGACATAGCTAGACAAGAAAAAAAATGTGGACATTTGGAAATAAGTGCTCTCTTCCGCGTATCTCAAAACCTACAACATCACACTTGAGAGCCTGAGCCTCAGCTTAGTATTCCAAACTGAAACAGAATTTCAAGAGTGAACAGAAAAGCCAACTAAGCTAGAAAGCTGCCGAGTGACAGAAGAGAGAAGTTTACAGTACTTGATATTGGCCTAGGCATGCCTTTGAGCCTCTGATATAACATGCTGGTCTGCAATTGCGTGAGCAAAGGAGGAGGCTCAGGAGCTGGCTGGGGAGCTGTTCAGGTAGGTGGAGAGAGACAGAAAAAAAAAAGTAGAGACAAAGTGACTTTCACGAAGAGTGACAAGGAAGACAAGGAACTCTGAAAAGAACACCCGACCAGCAAACGTGACAAACAGCGACGGAGATGCAGCTCCCTCGCCATTACCTTAGTGCCCCGGAGGTGTGATGGGATTTGACAAGGACTCTCACCAGCATCTCAGCACACCCCTACCCAGACACACAGAGGCAGAAGGAAAACACTGGATGCTCCAGTGAGATGGACAAGCATGAATGAAGCCACTGCATCATTGACCGGAAGAAGATGTACTTTTGTATCACTAACATGCACAGGTAGCTAAGTGATTCTCCCCTTCACGTGATCAGAGACAGGGTATGGTGCATGAATGGTTGGTGATGTGGATTCTCATCCTCCAGGAGCTACTCACTTTTTAACTGATTTTGTAGCCTCTGTGATTGTGTTTCTTCTCAAATAAATTAAAGTTAAAAAAAAAATTCCTCGTGTGTCTGACAGGGTTGCCAACAAGAACAAATCAGACAAGGTATGAGATAGGTCTCCCTCCGGTCAAAGTGCCTACAAATGGTCATTGTTACCGCCACAGTTTGAGAAGGCCGAAGCTAATTGTTTTGCAAAAGCAGATAAAAGGCCGTCATTAGTTCAAATGAGCTAGGGAATATTCGTGCTCCCTTTGTGGAATTTCAACATGTCAAAATCTGTCATTTGGGGGGGGGGGAATGTGTGGTATCTGATTGTTTCCAGCTCATTTAATTATTTTCAATTTGGAATTCTCGTGGCTTTTATATTGTGGGTTGAATCATATATAAAAACTTGCCAGCTTATCGAATATGTTACTCGCTATTCCAAATGTTAGAACGCCGTAATCAGCACTTGACCCATCTGTCATGTGGTTTACAATATCAGTGCTGCAAACATCCTGCGACAGTCGTCTCTTCTTCCACACAAGCACAGAGCACCAGCAGTATCCACAGTTCTCCTTTGGTAATGAGCTTCTCATTAACCTTGGGCCTACTCCCTCCTAATAGTTCTACTTTACAAAGTGATCTGTGTGGCGAGAGGGACACAGTCCTTTGCCAAGTTTGCGTCTGGGCTTGCTTGAATTTTCAACTGGGGAAATGCATTTTACTGAGGTATAAAAGAAGTGGAATTCTAGTGACATTAATAGAGAAACGGAGCATGGCCACAAATAAATACCATATTCTGACAAATCTATCTACTAAAAGAAAGACATGTGGGGTCCTGAGCTTGCAGGACCACCTCAGTGTTTTGAGCGTCTGACTAAAAATAGTTGTTTTTTTTTTTTTTTAAACCAGTTTATCTTAATTCAAATTCTTTGGGAGAGAGTGTATGTCCACAGAATTTGTAGAAATCATTTTAAAATAATAGCTCTTTTAAGAAAGGCTGGTCCTGCTAACAGCATTCTATAAAGTTGGGGGCATCTTCACCACATACCGTCATGGCTCTTAGAGTGAATGTTTGCTACCTTCATGTGTGACTCTCATGAAAACTCCTTGATCATTTACACCTAATAACTGGTCATGTGTATGAAAATACTGGATCTGGTTCTCGGGACAACATGGAGCAGTCTGGGGTTGATCTGTGACCTGTGAGGCATCAGACACATATTTCAACTCAATGAGTCCCGGGGAGGAATTCATAAAT
Source organism: Psammomys obesus (assembly GCF_907164565.1). NCBI lineage: Eukaryota > Metazoa > Chordata > Mammalia > Rodentia > Muridae > Psammomys > Psammomys obesus. The sequence continues at coordinate 4,442,634 of NW_026585742.1, forward strand.
GGATTCCCTCCTGCCAACTGTCTGTCCAAAATTCTTACAGTAAGGTTTGCCACCATAGAAAAACAAGCTTCCTATTTTTTCCCCTCACAGAGCAAAACAAAAACATCATACCTTGGTTTCCAACTTCATTTACCCAATTACCATTGCTCATGTTTACACAATTAATTCCACTTGGCTTCCAGAAAGAGAGTTAAATGTGACTGCAGTAAAACAAAAAGAGAATTCCTCTGCATGCATAGCTAAGCCAAGGAAGAGAAGCATCCAGGAGCGAGAGACACTCCAATTAGCCCTTAAATAACCTGACCATCTCTGGTTCCAGCAAGAGAACTGCCAGCTGCTGAAATATCAACCAAGGGACAGATATGACTGATGGGAAACCCATTTATTACCAAGTTCCAGCCATTGATTTGTTGAGGAAGATGTTAGAGCTTGTAGTAGCTTTACTAAAAATACTTAGCCTATAGAGAGTTGCTATGATTCAGGGCATAAAAATCTGAGGCGGACAAAGCTTATTAGCTAAACATAAAGTGTTTGGCAAGGTACTCTGCCTCCTCGTAATGATGGCGACGTGAACTCAGCACTGCAGGGTTAAAACACACTACTTCCCTGGGGACAATGCCCGTTAAGTATAGTGGGTCCCTTGAATCTCCATTAGCCCTCTTCAGAAGATTCTGTCTCTCAACTAGTATGTTAATAAACACTGATAGGTGGATCATGAATCATTTTCTCCATTCTTTCATTGAAGTCATCTTTGTCTCTATCTCATATGACCTGAGATGAGCCATTGAGCATCCTTTGAAATTTTATACAGTTGCTTGGAGAGAAAAGCCTGGGCAAACTCCTGTAGAACTTTAATCTTGCAGCATCTTGAATCTTCACTTTACTGTCGTCATCAGACTGCAATTGCTGGATCCACTCTCATGTTTTTTTAAATTATTATTTTTGTGCTAGCTCCTTTGAGGGTGGGGAACCATCATTACCATTGCTTATTTCATAGTCCTCTGGTACCTAGCATAGCTCCTGGAATTTCATGGGTATCCCACAGAACTGAGAATTGTGAGTTTCATTGATTCTTGACTAGATTGTAATGTCTTATTTAAAATTTTGATTAAAATATAATTTCTCTTTTATATCCTTAATACATGAAGAATAGTTCCTGGCTCAGTAGCTGTCGCTTCACTAGAGAGCTCACTAGAAATACAGATTCCTAGGCTCTGCCTGTACTTCCTCAATCAGAATCACATTTCAACAACATAAAGTACTCTGCTGTACTGTCTAATGTTCCATTGCTGAAATCAGAAAGTAGACTTGGATTTGAAAGTGTATTCTTTTAAATAATAACAAACAAATATTAATTTAATACATATACACAACATACAAACATATAATGGATGCTTACTAGGAACCAGTGCTAAGATCCTTATTTGAAAACTGTGTGGGGCTTGTGTGTGTGTGTGTGTGTGTGTGTGTGTGTGTGTGTGTATGTGTGTGTGTGTGTGAGTGTGTGTTCCTGTGGAGGCCAGAAGTCAACCTTGGGTGTCATTCCTTAGAAGTGCCAAATGAGGTTTGGGCTCATCTAATAATTTCCTATATTTTTATTTCTTCTTTCAGAAGCCAAACAGGCTCTTACAGTTCAGCTGCTAACAAATCACAATCACTTCCTAGTGCAGACACTGAAAGCATGCCCTGCAGGATTAGGAAGGATGCTGTTTAAGTTTGGACCCTCACCTGCCCAGATGGTTACTTCTGAGCATGTTGCCCAACAACTTTCTGCTTTAAGATCTCCATGAGCAGGGCTGGAAGGACAGCTCAGACATCAAAGGGTAATGCTCACAATTAAAATTATTTCAGTGAGCAGAAGACCAGTCTCTTATCTCATCCAGTGCACAAAGCACATTGACTGCTTCAGTAATCTGGGTGCACACTACGTTTGGTGGCAAGGCCTCAGTTGACTGAGAATATTACTATATTCTTCTTAGTGAATTAGTGGTATACCTTAAATTCAGTGCCCTAACTTTAGAGTCAGTGAAACATGGCAATAAAGCATTTTTCTCCTAGAATTCTTGTGAGGATTAAGTGAAATATGCAGGGAAGAAGAGTAATCACTCATAGTGGCATATTTTTTTTCTGGTAGAAAAGATAATAGCTTTATGTCCATTGCTTCATGACATACTTTAGAACATTCTCTCTTCCTTCAAAATCCCTCTGGAGAGCACTCTGGGAAATGTGTTTCTCCTTGTGCTCCTCCCTGTTTGTATAGTATAAATGAGGTGTTATTTACAGAATTGGGACTTAGAAACTGATTTATTTAGGCATCATCAAAACAAAAGGGTTGGGAACAGAGACATTTTAACTCCTAATGTATAAGACATGAAGCAAAAGATACTCCTCATTCTAAAACAGCATAGATCCTTGAGCAATAGGAGTCAGCCTCACTGGTTCCTTGTAGGGGGGCCATTGGCTTTGCACAGTGATCTGCTAAGAACGTAATCTTTGTTGTCCCTTTCTCTTCCAAAAATCTCTAGGCCAGTGGGAAATTAAACTGGATATTACAGAAGGCATGGAGTCCATGGCGCAGACTCTAGAAGTCCTTATGTGAAGTAAATGAGTGTGTGTGTGTGTGTGTGTGTGTGTGTGTGTGTGTGTGTGTGTGTG
>NW_026585742.1:4445298-4446197 GCF_907164565.1 Psammomys obesus
TGTGTGTGTGTGTGTGTGTGTGTGTGTGTGTGTGTGTGTGTGTGTGTTAGATGTCATTACTCTGGCTTTTTCCACCTTCAGTTTTTGAGACAGGGTCTCTCACTGGCTTGCAACTCATTGAGAAGTTTAGGCTGGCTGGCCAGAAAGGGCCAGTGATCTCACTGTTTCTGCCTCTCCCACTGCTGAGATGTGTGATCATGTGTGGCTTTTTAAACGTGTGCTGAGGAATCTGAACTCAGACTCATGCACATGAACATCAAGCACTTTATTATTTCCCCAGGTAACGTCCTTGGATTTGACTTGCTCTATAAGGCTTTTGCCAATTAGAAGGGAAAAATAACTACAAACACCACAGGAAGAACCCAAACAATGAAAATATTTGGGCAACTGTCTGATCCTGGATGGGATGGTTCTTTTGCTTTGTGTTCTTCCTATATTAAAAAACTGTAGGTACCTTTGCCCTCCACTTACTGAATAGATACTGTCCAAATGCCCGCCGTTTCTGTGTTCTGCCTGGTTAAAGGAAACAAAAATCAGGACTTGCATTTGTTCAGATCTAAGTCCAAGTACTGCATGAGGAAGTCATTCATCCTCCTGAAAACAGCTTCCTCAGCTATAAATGGAGCAATAGTGAATCCATGTTTATGAGTCTAAGGTAAAGATCCAGTTGGATCATTCATATAAAGTTCTTAGCACACTGTCCAGGCAAAGATGGGGTATTATCTCTCTGTCTATCTATCATCTAGCTATTTATGTCCCTCCCTCCCTGCTTTCCTCTCCTCTCCTTTCTTCCTGTCCATGTCTTTCTTTCTTCCTGTCCATGCCTATCCTCTCCTTCCTGTCCATGCCCTTCTTCCTTCCTTCCTTCCTTCCTTCCTTCCTTCCTTCCTTCCTTCCTT
>NW_026585742.1:4446207-4507201 GCF_907164565.1 Psammomys obesus
CTTCCTTCCTTCCTTCCTTCCTTCCTTCCTTCCTTCCTTCCTTCCTTCCCTCCTTCCTTCCTTCCTTTCCTTCTTTCTCTCTCTTTCTCTCTTTTGATCATATCTATTTATCTATCATCTATCAATCACCCATCTAAAATATTATCTGTGCAAGTTTTACAATTCCTTGATACATTTAAAGGAAAAAAGTTTTATTTAAAAGTCTGGTGGAATCACTATAATGCTTAGAAAATCATACATGGTTTTGGTTAACAGTGGAGGCACAACAGCAATGATACTATCAAATTCTCCAGTGCTTGCTTGGTTTAAAACATGTGACAGTTTAACGGAAATGTATTTATAATAATACAATTCTTTTTGTAGGATCACAGTTTATCTTTCATAGACTTTTGCAGTCTTTTGAATCTTTATATTTCTTATGATACTGTAATTAAGCTGAACTTTTAACTTCCAATGATATAACAAGATAGAAAGCATAAAGCCCACCAGAAGGCAGAGGTAGAGTCTTTGTAGATGCTCAAAGCATGCTTTGAATAAGTGCACTCTGTATTTTAGTCCTAGCATCTTACCCCATCTATTTATCATCTGTCTGTCTATCTATCTATCTATCTATCTATCTATCTATCTATCTATCTATCTATCTATCATCTATTAACTATCTATCTATCTAATCTATGTATCTATATTTCATCTATCTATCTATTGATCAATCATCTATGTATTTACCATCTATCAATGCTATGCTATGCTATGCTATGCTATGCTATGCTATGCTATGCTATGCTATGCTATGCTATTCTTTGCTCTTCTTTTTCCTAAGGAAACTGAAAGGTAGGGGAATAATGCAGGATATTAGAATATTTAAAGGCCAGGAAAGAAGAATTTGAGATCTAATTTGCTTAGAAGAGGGCTCAAATATCCCCAGGTTCACATTCATCTTTGCTTCAACATTACATTTTAAGTTCAATTTTTCTCCATTCCTGGATTTCAGATTTTCCTTACATCACTGCTAATATATTTTTTTCCTGAAGAGAAGCTTTATTTCTGCTTAAGGAACTTTCAGTGGCTGTCACCTGTAGAGGTAAGATATGTGGAATTATCCTTTGAAAATTCTATACAAATACAAAAGTTACAAAGATTCCTGAGGAAGGAACTTTGGGCCAGGAGACATAGTCATACTTTTTCTTTTTAAAGACAGGGTATTGCTACAAAGCTGTGGCCTGTCTTAAACTCACTACATCCTAGGTTGCACTGTCCCCTTCACTTTCTGACTGCTAGGGTTACAGGTATGTGCCACCATTCCCAGCCAGCTTGCTGTCTTTTATGGCATGTAAAGGTCATAGAATTCGTGCCCTGCATGTTTTGTCACTCAATCTGACACTGTTTTATAGCCATGTTGAATTAGGGTAGGTAGGCACGTGGTCTCTGTATGTGCTTCCAGGACTATGCTTTTGTTCATCATTTGTGTTTCTTGAAGCTTTATTTGTTCTTCTGTAAAATGGGAGTAGCTGCAAAAGGGTTTTGAAGATTAAATATGTTAAACGCATGCAAAACCACACCTAGCTTTTGGAGTCCACGGCATAAGCATTTTATATAAGAACGTTATTTTTATCAGCTGTATAGTTTTACACATTTGTATATTTTGCTCTGTGTGGGATAACTTCCCAATCTCCAGTTTCCATAAACTGATTCCATATGCAATAGAAACCTGATCTCTTGAATGTGTCTGAGGTTTTCTAACAATGTCACATCCCTCCAACACATAAACCAGCGGGGATTGTAATGTGTTGAGTGTGAAGTTTCCACATAGGCATCAGTGCTCCATGAAGACAGAAGATGTTGCCCTCTCATTTGGATAGTTCCTGACTTTTCACCCTGTACTTGCTGCAAGATAGGGTATCTCCGAGCACTTGCCTAATGGATGAATAGATGAAGGAATGAGTGAATGACATATGTGGGGGACACATATGTCTTGAGCATAGTTTTGAGTCTTGAAATATTTATTGCTAACCTGGTTTTTGCCACACATTAAAAACTGAATTGTTTTGAAACATGTTCAAAGTTTATGTGGGATTAAATGAGAATTCTTCATGGAATCTTTTCCCTCTTAAAGACACGGATCAATAGTATACATTCATTAATATTTCATGTTTGGGCTCTTTTCTAAATAGGCTCATAAGTGTTGAGACGAAACAAGAAGAAACAAGAAAATTTCCAAAGCCAGAGAACTCTCTCACTGCAGGTCCTGCTTAGTCACGCCATCCATCACAGAACACACAAGCACAAAATGGACACCACTGCTTCCTCTTGACCGATAAACACTCATCAAAGAACACAAACTTCTCCATAGGGCGGAGAAACAGAAAAAAAATGAAAGGGAAGATTCATTTGGTTCAGTGTCCTTAAAAATACAAAACGTAACACCATACACACACAAGGCCAAATCACTAGACCCTGAAACCAAGGATGAAGGAAGTTCTGCAGCAAACCAGAACTTGGTTCCTTCAAACTTACACCTTTATGGAAATGCCGCTCTCTGAAGGCCAACAGTGAGTGGGCATAAGATGCAGTTAGACAGCACAAATTAACTCCTTAAGTATCACTGTGACTCCGCACTGCTTTCCGGGAGCACATACTTTAAGGAGCTACTTAACAAAAACAGAAAAAAAGAAAACTGTAACTCAACAATCCTGGTAATTGATAAGGCATATACAATCGGTTCACCTGCGTCCTTTTGATTCTCTATTTGAAAGAGAGAGCACAACGAGGAGAGAAGAGAAAGAAAAACAAGAACACATATGCAAGATTAATGAGCAAGTGGACCAAAATGCCCCCCACTTATGCGTGATACATGATATAGGACAGAAGAGCTTGCCCTTGGCTTTCCACTGCCCCAAAGTTTGGGGGCCAGCAAAAAAGGGCTCCTTCATAGATGTGGAAAATGCTGCACAAATAGAAAATTAGTAAATTAAGTTTAAGGTGAAATCAAGCTATGAAACATACATGAATTCTTCAAATGACAATTAAGTCATATGTTCTAGCCAGAGCTTTGAGGACAAGGGCAAGTAAAACCCTCCAGAGAGAAGGAGGAAAACTTCCCAGCTTGAGAGAGACTAGATAGGAAGCATAGAAGATCTAGCTTTTCCTGAGTAGGACCACCATGCATAATCTCATACCCATCATATTTTGACATCTTAAACACGAATAAAGAAGGCATGGCTTTGCCTCAAATGTCCTTTTCTGACACCTAGTACATTGCTCCCCAGCTTAGCTGCTACCTTTAGATTGTGTACCAGTGACAAGTGCTTTGCAAATTAGGGTTACACACAAGCAAAGTAAAAATGCATTCAGGTCACAGACAGAATAACTGAAAAAACTTACAGACAAATCTGAGTTTATCACAAACAAATGGCTTAATTGTCTAACCTGTTTTAGGCTGATACAAAGTGACTGGACTTCTCACACTGGGTTTCACAGACAGAACCAACAGACAAGCCAATGCTAAAAAACTTGAAGCAAGGAGAGTGAGTTGGTTTGGATCTGGATTTCTTGAAATAATGGAAACAGAAAGAGTGAAGACAGCATGGTGAGGAGGTGGTAGGTACTCACGAATGGTTAAATCCATCACTTGGGAGGCCAAGCAGAAGACAGGATGCTCATACATTTCTCTCTTTTTCCCTATAAAAGAGGATTTGGGCATGCAAGAGGCTTAGGTCAGAGGTAAAGAGGTTAAAGGTCATAGGTTAGAGGAAAACGTTACATTAGCTCAAGGGAAAATAGCCACAGAGTATTTTGGGATAAACACAGGATAAAAGAAAAAGGAGTTTTGAAATTTGGGAACTACTGGATTAACCATTCAGCATGCCATGAGCCACGAGAGAGATTGTGACCATGATTTTATACGTCTCTTTAGAGTCGTTGGCAAGAATACAATGACCAAAAACATCATGGGTAAAGGGCAACAGAATTTCATTATTTACGGCTCCAAGATACTAAGGATTTCAGACTTTAGTATCTAAGGCTCTTGAGGTATTTCTTCATAAACATAGTCTCCAGCAATATTACTACAACTTCTTTCCAAAATTCTTAGACAGATAAGCTGATAATGCTCAGAGAGGCTCAAGCATAAAAAGAAAAAAAAATGGAGGATTTCTCTCTAGAGTGTAGGACCTGAGCCTTGTTCAAAGAAAGCTGTCTGGTAGTAATATCTTTGAAGCTGCAATATCCCAGCCTACAGTAGACTATGTTCATGGAAGAAAACCTGACACATGCAGCCAGAGAATGTGGGGTTGTCTGAATTAACAATCCCAGCATGCTTTGAAATTGGTGTCTCAGCCACTTTTGCAGAGGTTGTGTCAAAAAGTGGCTGAGCCAATCACGGACAAGGAAGGAGAAAAGCAGAAGAGAGCAAGTAGTGTGGAATGAGGTACTTCTCTGAAAAGAGAGTTGGAATAAAAAGATTGGTTTCTTCAAAGAATCCCCAGACCTAAAAGTCACAGTGCAAAAGATAATTAACACAACTGAGAAGAATTGAGGCACAGAAGGAGACTACAGACCAGCTGATCTACTGCAGAAATGAATGCATTTTTACTTACAGATCGCAAAGTTTTTTTTTTTTAATTATTTATCTGAAAGAAGAGAGGAGATCTTACCAAAAGACTAGTAATAGCTGGACCAAGACCTATGTATGAGGCAGCATTTGTGGAAACTGAACATTTCATTTTCTGATTCCATCCCATCTCTGCCTTTAGGATCAGTAGATACATGGTTGACTTTACCCAATCCAACCAATCATTATGTCCTGGGCTGGGAATGCTGGAACAATTATTTGCTAATAAAGCCCTTTAACCATTGATCTTCTTGTTCCTCTATTTTTGTCACTCATTACCAAGTCAAGAGTTGATAAACACCCTTCTAGTGCCCAATTCTTAAGTGTTTGTCCCTGGATGCATAACAATGAACTCATTACCACTGGTACACAATTTGCATTGTCACACAGACAAAATTGAGAGAGGGAGGAAGACATGTAATGTACAGAACACTGGGAATTTGACATGATTGTCAGCTAATTTTCTAAGGAAACAAGACATTGGCAGTATACATGATGGCGTGTGTGTGCTGTCAGCTGTTCCCCTGCCTGACGTCCTGAGGTGGACAGTGTGCCTTTGCTTGCTTTCTTCAGGTGCCATGTGTTTCGTGTGTGAGAGAACATCAGGTTTAGAGTGTGGACACATCAAGTCTTGCACACAGAACTTCCACATGTATATACACTTACACCACTGGTCAGGTTGGGTGTGGTTTTCAAATCACCCTATAGCAGCCAACGGGGGTAACAATGAAAAGTGATTAATGCCTTTGAGAGTGACTAGGTCCCAAAGAACCACAGACTCTTGAGTTGAATTTATTCAAAGTGCCTCTTAACTATGTAGTCATCAATGACTGCTTCCTAAAATTTGAGATGGCGGTAACAATACACTCCTACATCGCTAGTAACATGAAAGAATGAAGTTCGGAGCCAACCTAGAGCCCCTGGAGGTGACTCCATACTACCCTGCCACCGATGTTCCCTAAAGACAAGAGACGTCCAAGGCATAAGAAAGAGTTAAGTAGAACCTGAAAGGTTGCCTTCTTTAACTGTTGTTTTACTTCCAGTACTGTAAATCTGCAGTAGACAGCAATTGCTTCCTTTCTCTCTACTTCAAGAAGGGAACAGCATGATCCAACTCTTTCATGGCAAACATCAGTCCCAGAGAAATTATTCAAGGCAGCACAAATACTCAGAAGGACCTTAATAATTACGTAACCATCCCTTTTTCAATGTTGGTTCCCTCTAAAGCTGTCTCTTAAGCCTATGTCCTGCCTTACATCTATTTTTTTGGCCACAGCCAGGGTGTTTTCCACATTTTAAGTATGTTTAGCTGAATGTAGTCAGATGGACCACTGTCTTCTGGTGTCCATCAAGAAAAGAGATGAAATTTTCTAGGGAGGCATACCAAAACTTAAATTCAAAACTAGTGGAAGACAGAAACCTTACCTTCAATTTTGGCATACTCGGACAGGCGTGAGTAGTTGACCAGAGCAGCCTGCTCTAGGCATTTGCGGATGACAGTTTTGACCTCCTCTTGTGGCACTGGAGTGACAATATCTTTCATCAAAACCTTCAGGTAGAAGGAAAGGGGACTATTAAGTTCCAAATCGACGTGTTACACATTTCTGCTTTTCAAAGACTTCAGGTATAAAATCCTTACTGCTGACTAATGCGAAAACTATGGGTAGCAAGAAACCCCCAGAATAGCTGGGGTGGCCAACTTGTGCAGGCATCAGTGAAAAGCTCAGAGAGTCTCTTCAGTAGAACTAGTTGGGAATCTGAAAATAAAACTTCTGGAATTGTGGCAGTTTCCTCACTTTTATTCTGGTATTTCATGAATGGTAAACAAACCTTTGAAAACTATCAACTGGGTCATCCAACTGTAAAGTTTGATTGCTATCATTTTCGTGTCCCTTATATGTCCCACATTCATTCTTACCCGTTCCAGCAGTGAAAGTGTAGCTTTCAAAGCACCTTCAGGTCGACCAAACGGAAAGCAATACCTAAAAAAAGACACACAGATCTTTAGGTTGCCCACACCATTACATTTGAGCAGGAAACAGGCTGCAATTTGATTCCTATAGCAACTTGTACTGAGGAATGGAAAATGCTTTTTATTTTGTCACACTGTGTTATGCTAATTCTAGTTCACACCATGTATGTGTATATATAATGTATGTATGTATATGTGTGAATAATGACTGAAGAGGGACTCTGCAAATGTCTGCAGCAGAACAGAACACTGAGAGTGGTGACACAGAGCTCAGTTTGGATTTCCATTGTGATGGAAAACACCAGCTAACAAAAACACGACCTCATGTGTGTGTTATTAAAGGGCACAGCGTGGAAAACAAGGAGTTAAAAACCAGCTGGAATGCAAACACACTTCATTCGATCCCTAAAGGGTGGAAGCACAAAACTGGAATGCATTCGGGATAAATTCCTGACTCTGCCTAACTTGCTTGGGATTCTTTTCACTGTTACTTGATCTCCTCCTCTACTGATGATACATTTTTCCTATAATGTATGGTCAGTTAAGGGACTTTCATCAAAATCTCACTTCATAAAAAGGAGAATTTCCATGGCACAGATAGAAACATATCAGGTACTGCTACAGGCGCCATCAATGGCTTTTGGGGACAAGAGCCCTTCAAAATACTTCTCAGCAGTATAGAGAGCAGGATGGGCTGCAGTGGGTGGCTGGGGCCATATTCTGTTCTTTCTCTCTCTCAACCTCATTTGCTCATTGTTTACCCTGAGATTACACTTAACTTACCCGGGGGCTCATAGATAAAAAAGGTCAGTATCTCTCTAGCCTCCAATCCTATAGCTGGTGTATGGAAACTATTAGAAGAACAATTGAGGCTTGAGGTTACCGCCTCAGGGTCTACGTGTGAAGCCAACATTACTGTATTAAAAATGTGCCACATGCTTTACTGCGGAGATGTGGATTGCGTAGTGTGAAAGTCAAGGGCACAATTGGCTGCTGACCATCCAGTTTCCACCCAAGCCTCGACCGAGCTGAGTTTCTATTGTCCTTTGCACAACTAGTAGGAGCGGCAAAAGGAAAATTTCTTATGAACACCATTAATTTTGCTCTCATTCAGTATGACCCAAATTTTAAAAACTGTTTTATCTAAGAACCTTGAAGAATCTTCAACCTTTTATACAACATCATCAGCCAGATCATTCAAGGAAAGCTTTGTTCTTAAAGCAACTGAAATGCACTTGTGAGTTTGAAATCTGGGGCTGGGAATATATCTCAGTTAATAGAATGCTTTTCCTACCATTGCTAAAGACCTGAGTTCAATTCCCAGCATAGCATGAAACCATGTGTTGGCATACTTCTATAATCCCAGCTCTGGAGGCAGAAATATTAAGACTTCAAGATAACTTTTGGCTAAATAGAGAATTTGAGGTCAGCTTGGGTTATGTGAGACTCTGCCTCAAAACAAACACCCAACAAACAAAGAATGCAAAGTCAAAGTCTGGGAGCTAACCAGAGCCATATCCAATTGGTTGGCACTTTTTTTTTTTTAAGCTATTTTTGCTTTAGTGATCCTATGTGTTTCTGAGATGCTTACAGCTTTGGGGGAAATGAAGGCTTTTTGTGCATCTTCTTTCTCATCCCAGTAGGTTCCCAAACCACAGATTCTTACCTAAAATGTGTAATCTGATTTTCCAGCAGAACTCGGAGTCTTTCTTTGATTTCCTCAAAGCGTTCTTTTTCTTCAACAGTCACAGTTCCGATCCCATCAGGCCTGAAAGAAGACACGTTATGAAGTGACGGGAACCTCACATGCCGACACCACCAAATCAAATCTCTACCAGGAGGAAACTGTCCATTTAAGAAGCAGCAAGCACAATGACAGATGTGACCCCAGAAGCCCTGCTCTGCAGAGGAGTATTCTCAAGGGGAAGATGGTTTGGGTTATCACTCAATGACTATTTGCAGGGATGTATGTCATTCCTGTGAAACAGTGAAATGACTCACAGGTTGATTATTCCAGCTGTTTCTGTCTGGTCACTAATTCTTAGAAGATTTGAAGAAGTTAACATCACTGTGTGTGTGTGTGTGTGTGTGTGTGTGTGTGTGTGTGTGTGTGTGTTTGTGTGTGTGTGTGAGCGAGTGAGTGCCTGTGCACATGCATGTACATGGAGGTCAGAGATCAACATCAGGTATCTTTCTTAATTGCTGTTCACGTTAATCTTTTAGATAGGCTTTCTCACTGATCCTAAAGCTTGCTGGCTGGTCAGCAAAACACCTCTGTCTCTGATTGCCCAGTGCTGGGGGTGCAGGTGCCCATTGCTGCACCAGATTTTTAAATACAGGTTCTGGAGGACAAAACTTGGGTCCTTATTCCAGCCCCAGCCTCCACAGAATGCCTGTTAGGCTGTCTTTGATCATGTCTCATGTTGTTTCCATTACAAGTTTTAATTTTCTTCAGTCTGGCTGTTGAATTTTGTTTACACCAAAACCAACTCACTAAAGTACAAAACACATGTGATTGGCATGTACATTCATATATTTGATTGGAGGAAATGGGAACCATTCAAACCATTTCACTTTTAGAGGGAAATTAACACAGAGAAAAATCAGTGTTGTTAAATTTAATGGACAATTAACAGAGAGGCTTACAGCTCACAGACAACAACATGGGCATTTGCCACCACCTTTAGTGACTTATTTACTTATATCTTTTTGGTGGTGCTGAGGACTGAACAGGGCCTCACGCACGCTTGGCAAACAGCCTACCACCGAGGTACATCTCCAGCTATATGCCCTTGATTCTGAGGTGAGCCTCTCTGGGAATCAAGACACTCAACCCTTGCCCAAGAAGGTTTCTCAGACTCGCATTTTTGTTTGTGTTTCAGATGATAAAAACCTGAATGATTAGATGTGTTTCACTTTCTTAGCTAATTCCGACATTGAAGGGCGCTATCACAAATGTCAGTTGTGCTTTGCTTCCTGCCTACTGTTCTGGTGAGGCACATTACGGAAACCAGAGGGCTCCTACTTCCTGCCTGGTGGCCTCTCCCTGAGAACTGGGAACACCGTTAACTTCACTATTGAAACCAAGTAAACATTTATTGATATTGTTGCTTTAATTCGCTTCTTACTCACTGTATGCTAGTGTGAATAGCTTCACTTTTAACTTAAATAAAACAAATGAACCTCATTAAGTCTGAAAAGTTCTCCTTGAGAGTTTACCTGCAAAGTCAGGTGATAAGATAAGGCATGGTCTTGACAGCAAATCCAAACCTTTTTTTAACTGCCAGATTTGTATTCTTAGGGTATTGGTAACAAGAATGGTATTTGGCAAATTTGGTGAGAGATCCGCTGCCACTCAGCTTGTGAAAGACCACACGCTTAGCATTAGTTAAGAAGCCACGTTAATTTGATGTCAAATAATTACTTCATAAAATTCTTTCAAACACCATTTTCTTCTCCATTTACTTTCTCAGTTCACCAGTAATGACTGCACAGGTGGAGTGCTCAGAGAACAATCTGCGACAAATATTTTAGGGGAATGCTGACTTCTCTTATAAAGTATTTTTATTTTTCTGTTATTGCGTATGTGTGTGTGTGTGTATGTGTGTATGTACATGTGTGTGAGAGAAAACAGGCATGCATGTGCTATGGTGTGCATGTGAGGGTCAGAAGACAACTATTTTTTAAAATTTATTTATTTTTTATTCACTTTACATTCTGGTTGTAGCCCCATCACTCTTCTCTTCCCCTCCAGTTTCACCCATCCTCCTCTCCTCCTCGCTCCCCCCGCCTCCCTTGCCTAGTCCTCAGAAAAGGGGAGCTCCCTTTCCCATCCACCCCAGCTTATCAAGTTGCTTCAGCACTGAGCCTGTGGCCTGGCAAGGCAGTTCTTCCAGCGGGAAGTGATCAAAAGCTAGCAAGTGAGTCCGAGTCTGATGCTGTCCCCACTTCCCTTACTAGAGGACCCACATGAAGCCTAAGCCTTCCATCTGCTACATCTTTGTTGGGGGCCTAGGTCCAGTTTGTGCATGGTCCTTGGTTGATGCTTCGGTCTCAGCAAGCCTTTCTGGGCCCTGATTAGTTGGCTCTGTTGGTCTTCTTATGGTGCTCCTGTCACTCCAGGTCCTTTTCTCTTTCCTCCTCCTTTTCCCCAAAAATCCCTGCTCATTGCCCAATGTTTGGCTGTGAGTCTCAGGATCTGTTTTGAGGCACTGATGGGTAAAGCCTCTCAGAGGACAACTCTGTCAGACTCCTGTCTGCAAGCTTAGCAGTGTATTGTTCATAACATCAGAGGTTGGCACTCTCCCATAGAAGATACCTTTGGAGAGTCAGTTCTGTCCTTCCACTGTGGGTTCTTGGAATTGAACTCAGGCTGTCAGGTTTGTGAAGTGAGCACTTTGGTCCGTTATATCATATTACTGGCCAGAGAGCTGTTTTTATAGAAGCAATATGCTTTTAGCAGGCTATGGTTCTCAAACCTGATCATGGCTCTCATCGCCTGGAGGCCTTCTGGCGACCTAGATCATGTGGCTCCATCCAGAATGCTTGAATTGGTAGGTTTGGGATAGGCTCTGAAAATACATACTTTTTTAATGGGTTCTGTGGTACCACTGGTTTGGAAATCAGATGCTAAGAACCACTGTTCATTCTATCTATCCATCTATCTATCTGTCTGTCTGTCTCTCTGTCTGTCTGTCTAAGCCAACACAAACACCGAACCTCAGTGGAGGCTCTTCCAGTGTGAAAGTATGCTTTGTTTTGGTGCATGGCTTTTGGTATGTTGATGATGGATGCTAGTTGGGGATCATCTTCAGTGTTGCCCACTTTATCCTTTGAGACAGAACTTCTCCCTGAGCCTGGAATTTGTCAGTTTAGCTGGACTGGTTGGCCAACCAGCAAGTCCTAGGGAATCTTTGTGTCTTCACTTGCTCAGTGCTGGCCCAGGTTTGTTTTCATAGCATGCTTCATAGGCTGAGCCATTTTACCGAGCCCTTGTCAGGATGCTTTTGATCCAAGGTTCTCTGCCCTCCCCATCCTGGAAACATGGGGAGTGTTCTTTAATTTTCATAAAACAGCTTGGTGGCTTTTTAATTTCTCAATATTTAACACTTTGTGAATCACAAAGAAGAAGAGAAAAGGACAGAATTTTAAGCATTTAATTTAAAGGTCCCAGGCTGGGCTGTGTCTTCACGCGGAATGCATGTCCAGGGAACTGGACGTCCCTTTTTCTTGTGCATGACTGTACATCCCCACTTACCATGTTCTGGATTCTTAGGTGCCCACCGCCCTGCTAACTGCCCTGGACACAGGTGGACCTACTGGCCTACTATTAACACTGAAGGCTTCCTTGAAAGCCTTCTACATCTCTCAGCCAGTGTGCATCTCAGCTGGACTCTGCAGCTCGGCCACCCGGATCCTCTCTTTGAAATTTCAACAGCAACTGAGCAAGGCAAGTTGAGAGGAAGCAGGTGGGATGTGCTCATCTCAGCAGATGGGTTTTGACCATATTGTTTTTACAGGCCAGTAACGTTGGCTTTATACATCCTTCTGACAGCTGTGAGTTGGTCTTTCTGCAGGGGAGACTTGGATGGGAATTTTGAAAGCATGCAGGTCATTCAAATGCAGAACCAGGACTCTGACCTGCTTCATACTCTTCTCTAGCTTCTTTGATTCCTTTTCCTCTCTTTGTATTCTCTACTTCACAGTTTGCTTGATACTCATGTAACATAAGTCCACATAGGACACATGTCTTCCTTCCTCACATCTCTGGTTTAAATAGAAGCTCATAGCCTCTAGATGATTCTTTAGGAACACACACATGTACACACACTTGCATGCAAACACACACACACACACACACACACACACACAAAGATAAGCAGCCTCAAGCCTCTGGTTCCACCTAACTGCACACTGGCTAACCTCACTTCTTGTATATCATGATCCTAGGAACTGGAGACAATATGCAGGTCAAGTGTAGTCATTTTTGGAGCCTTGCCGAAGACCGGAAGCTCTCCAACCTATAGGCCATCACTGGAGGCAGAAGTGGGCCTCAGCAGCGGCAGCAGACTATATCGCATCTGACATGGCTGGCATCTCTGGAATCCACCTTTCAAGTTTTCGGCAAACCATTTTCTCACTGTCCTTCACAAAGCTGACATTCTCGGCAGCATGATAGGAAAGATGTCACGTCGGCTGCTCTTCAAGTTCTTGTCACCGTGGTTAGCGCCAGTTCTGTCACCTTCACTCTCCTCACAATCTCCCATCTCGAGCCATGTCACAAATAATAATACATCCAGAACTGCATCTTTCTCTTTTTCCCATTTTCAGTTTTTTTAATCAAATGAAAGCTATCAAACCCAGTACTCATCCTTTGAGTTATCAGTGATGTAAACAGTTTCCCCTTGCCACAGCATTTCCAAGCTAAAGATGATTAGTTAATAACTGTCGGAGAATTAATTCAGTATTATTATGTACTGGGTTTCAAGTGCAAAACCAGTGTTGATGCTGGAAAGAACCAGAGCAGTACAGTCAAAGCCCTCATTTTGTGTCAGGAACCCCCTGACCTCTCTAGTAGTTAAATTGTCAGCACACACCCAGGCAAGTACTCAGATTCTTAGCATTTAATTATCTCCAGGGCATGGCTCTAACATCATGTTGAAATCTGGGTTGTGAAACCTTTTAAAAGGTAAGATGCCTTTTCAAGAAAGTCAGGATAAAGTATTAATTCAAAGCATATAATGATTAATGTCTTCCCATAGTGCATCTATTTGGTGATTAAGTGCCAAATCCAGGTGTAAAACATATAAAACACATGAAATCACCAGAAGAGGAAAACGCGTCTGGTCCCCAGCTCTGCATACAACCAGCTTTCAGCCTCCAATCAGTACCAACAAGGGCTAAAGCTCCAGCTGAAGAGGGAATATACTTTCATCTCCAAATGCAAATGTCCACATATGCTGGTGCAGGCACTGTAAACACGATATATTCTCTCTCTCCAAATGGATGCATGCCTGCAGACCGCATTATGGATCCATGAAAATGTCCTTAAACAAGCATGATAACTGAATCTTACTTGCTACTAAATTGTTCCAGCCTAGAAACACGAGCATTTAAAGGGCCAGAGCAGGACAGGATGTGTTAGGTATTCCTTGCAATGCTTCTTAGACAGGACAATTACATCAGATATTCAGATAATTTCTCTCTCTCTCTCTCTCTCTCCTTTCTCTCTCTCTCTCTCTCTCTCTCTCTCTCTCTCTCTCTATATATATATATATATATATATATATATATATATATATATAATTTTCAAAATATCTGGCCACTATTCATCCTTACATTTTTTTAGAGTGCTTTCTCTGAATTTGATTTGAGTGTGGAATATTTTTCTTTGTTTCTTTTGGACAGTTAATAGATATAAATTCAAGAGAGCACCAAAACACCAGCCACTAAAAAGAGACACCCCCGTTCCCTTGCTTGCTCTGCTAATGGCTTCTATAAACCTAGGTTAATTATAATTTGTAATTAGGACTCTCATATCCCATAGCCACTGCTTCATTATGAAAGCCAGCCTTACCCCTTGCCTCTCCTTTCCTTCCAGCTCATGCCCTTTTCTAATTATGCCCTGATGGCCTGGGGCTCAGACACACTGCTAAAACAAATATATCAAAGTGTTTGTGTCACAAATGGTCAAACCGAAAGAAAAAAAAAGTAGTTTCAGCACTGTTACAAGTGGGTGTTTTAGCTTCTTGGGTTGGCTAACAGAAAATTTCAAAAAGAGACTTGGAGAGGGCAAATATTCCAGGGATGTCTTTTCTGACTTGTTTGCAGTTTATCTAAATCTGAAGTTAGGACTCTACCACATTGAAGCTCCATTTGACCTATTGTAAGCATAGGAGTGGTTGAAAAGTTTCCCCCACTGGACAGTGGAATGTGGATGCAACCAGAATGTAGGCGACAGTCAGAGTGGCTCATGTCTGATGTGGGTGCTGAATGAACAAAGAATCCAACAAGGATCGAAAAAATAACACAAAATATAGAAGAGTATTAATTTTACCAAGAAAGGGACAAGTTCCCTAAATCAGAACATCATAGATTCTTCTCTTGGAGGAACAAGAGAAGAAGAAATATGTTCTTTTATTTTGAGATGAACGCTGAGAAGCTATGGATTTGACATTGGAGACTTAAGTTAGAGTTTAGAGTGGTCACAACAGAATTTTTTTTTAAATCACATCCATGTTCAAAGCATGTGACATCTGCAGACAGTTATGTACAAAAGGTTTTCCCCAGGGTGAGGATACACTGTGGAATTTTAGGTAAGAGCTACCAATGGCACAGATTTCATGCTGTTCCTGTGGAAGCAAGCTTTCTTCAGGAAGACACTCACATGGTTTAAATGAAGTCCACAAGTCTAAAGAGAATGGGACGCTTACTTTATTTGAAACTTGTTTGGAATTTACCATCTCCCTCTTATGAATACTTCCTGTTAGGTAAATCTGGCTGTTTAGAACTTAGTGATGCTTCATCCATGCACAAAGCCAACACCTGCACAGAGCTAGATGTAAACCAGGGAAATGTTCATGTTCATAAATGTACTAGTTCTGTGTGTATCATATAGTCAAGAATATAGGTCACTATTAGGCCCCACGCATACTTGTATGCTTCATAAAACACTGTGCTCAGGGCTCTCTGTAAGGCATGCCTATACATACTTATGTAGATTTTGTTTTTTGGGGGAGGGGTACAATTAAAATATACTAAACATGTGTGTGTGTGTGTGTGTGTGTGTGTGTGTGTGTGTGTGTGTTTGTACAGAGGTAGAGATAGGGTTGAAAGAAGAAAAAAAAAAACATGCAACTCATGCTAGGCAAGCATTCACCAAACAAACAATACATTAAAATCACCACCACGTGACACTCACTGAGTCAAGGACACCAGAAATAAGACAACTGTTGTAGTCAGTGGGAGAGAATACAGGGATCCCGCTGGGTGAATGCAGAAGAGTCAGTTCAAATCTAAACCCACAGGATATACATGAGCTGTGAGGATGAACAGAACCTTAATTTAAATACATCTCCCCAGAAGATCTTTGGACTCATTTTCAGAGATGTTTTAGAATCCATGCCCTCTTACAGCTGCCTGCAGACTCATTAATCTATGCAGCGAGCTGTGGATTGAGGCGGTTGGCATTATGGAATTTTTAATTGCTGATACAATGTACTTTCTATGCAGGCCATATGTGAAAAGCAGCAGTGGCATTCAAGAAATGTTAAATAATAATGTAAATGAGAAAAATTTCCAATCTCAATAATAAAGGGATCCAAGGAACATTGACGCAACTTGCAATCATCGGAGCTGTTTGATTGCCTTGTCACTGTGGGACACTGACCAAAGTGATGCTAATCTAAATGTCATCTAGAAAGAATACTAAAAATATTATGGTGAAAATTAAGTACTGCAACCTTAGGAGCTGATTTAAAAATGAGACGATATAGCAATTTGCATCTGTGGATTTTGTGGTCGCCAAATGCAACCAGCTGAACACTCTCACATTTTCTTTTAGTTTGCTCTCTCTTTTGAGAAAATGGGTTTAGTTCTAAAGAGTTGGCCCAAACTAATATTGATTAAATTAGCCTAAAAGTTTGATCTGTATTAGAATCACTTGAGTTCTTTTATTCATCGTGCTTAATTATCTCATTATTAAAATTTAAAGGTTCATGTAAGAATTCTCCAGAGAATTTTCGGTTGTAAAGAGGGTTCAAGAATCAGAATTATTTCCATTTCCTTGCCACAAGTGGTTGAAAAGTATAGTAATCCAGCAGCCATGATCTTGACTATATGTGCTCTGAAGCTAGAATCATGGGCAGAAGTGTATTGGATGCAGAGATTCCTGGTTCCATGTAAGAACTGCTGGAGTATTTGGGGGTTGGGCCAAATGCTCTCTATTTTGTCAGACTCTTCCATGTGACTTAATATGCACACCAGAATATGAAAACTACTGCTTCTGTGGATCAGCACAAGTTATATTTAGACATAGAGTCCATGTAAAGTAAGCAACGACAAATCCAAGGGGGAAAAAAGATGCATATTATCCCATCACTTGATTTAAAATAAGACTCCTTGACCTTGATGCTACTGTTTTTTGAGCCTCAGAATTACTGGGTATTTAATAATATACTCATGCCAAGCACAAAAACCTCCAGACCTTGATAAAAATCTTTAGGAGGGAAAAACTCACCATCCTTAATCCTGTCAAACACACAGGAAAGATCCCATTGGGTAGTTCTTTATATGCCAGAAAATAGGCTCCAGTCCAGCGGGAGCTGCCTTTCAACAGGTACTACTGTATGCTGATTCTGAGAGGTCCAAAAGCAGCACTCTGGACAGCTGCCATGGTGACTCTTCCTGCATTTTGATTCTGACTGCAAGTTGCTGTTTTCTTGGAGGTAGACATGGACACCAGAGCAAAGACAAACAGGAGCTCTGCCTCACCTTCAGCCTTATTTACTGCCAGGAGGGAGGTGAGTGACCAGATGGTACCATGGTTTTCCTTTATGCTCTCTATTAGCTCTGTATATTAAGATGCACAGGTTGCTACGTTCTCTAGAAAGCAAATGTTCCCATGGCCCTTTGATCTTTCTATAAGGCTTAGAAATGGTCAGCAGATAAGTGAACTCTGAAGCGTACACGATCCTTGCTTGGCCTTTGTGTAACTTGGACATGTCTGTCCAGAATTGCAGGCAAGGAGAAGAAGAAGTACATAAGAAAAAAGTTGGAAATAGTGAGTAAATGTACGTAGGCTCAAGGAGAAGGTATCACTTTTCCAACGAAAGAAGAGAGAATAGCTAAAGGTCAAGAACAGGACAAGATGGACAGCTCAGAACTTCATGCCTTGAAGATGACTTTGCTGTGTAAGTTGCTCTACTGACAGCCATTGGTTTAGTGATGGGCTTTATTTTGTGTGTTATCAGAGCTCACTATTTCAGATGGGTTTCCTCTTAACATATTATTGGAGAAATTAGAAAGATTTGCCTAATAAAGTAGAACCATAACAAATGTATAGGCTATTTAATGTTAACCCATCTTATCAAGGCATCAACCTACTGATTAGATATGATGACAGAAAAAAAAAATCTGACTTATACTTCTGTCTGCTTATTGCTACGTTAGTCTTTCCAATACAAGCATGTTTAGAAAACAAAGAAACAAACAAACAAATACCGCACTCATATTTAGTCCCAATATACCATGTTTTATCCATTTCTAAGATCTTTTATGAAGAATTGCACCTCTGAAAATCTTTAAAGGATGCAGGTTTAAAGGATGCCTAAAGTCTGTTGTTTGCAGCATGGGTATGGTGGCGTGGATACAGGGACAAGGGCAGGACAAAGGGGCTGAAAACACAAGCCATCGTAAACATGGCTTCTTACCTTTTTTGCTCTTGACTTGGGTGGGCTTTAGACTCTTTTCTTTTTTTTGATTCTCTCCGTGAATCTTTTTTAGCCTCCGGTTCAGGAGAAGGTGGAGATTTGCCCCCGTGAAAGTCAGTGTTGGGTAGCAGCTCACTAAGATACACATGCATTTGTTGACTTTTTAGAGGGAGTAGTCACATGACGCATGCACAGAGGGTGGCCAGCCATAGGAGAATCAAGAGCACATACACATGCGCAAACAAAAAGAAAGAAAAAGAAGAACGCATCAAAAAGCAAAAGCAAACGCATTCAAACTAAAATAAAAAGCAAAAAAAAAAAAAAAAAAAAAGGATGCAAAACGCATAAGGAAAATCAGAACTGAAAAGAAAATAAGAAATCCAAAACTGTTCCCACGACAAGATGTATAAACCTAACTGTGAATCAAGTGGCAGTCTTACAATATGAAACCCAGACAATGTGTATCATAATTCATGATGATGTTTACCAGGGAGTTTACAAAAACATTTCATTATTTTATAACACTTCCTTATTCAGTAACATATGTAGAATACAGTGTGACAACCCGGAGAATATAATGCAACTTCTCTCTCTCTCCCTCTATAAAAAATTCAATCCAAGAGGCTCTAACAGATAGTCATCAAAGTGTACATATTTATAAAAGTCAGAATTATGCATGTTCCAACCCAGGTATCAGAGTCTTCATGAGTATCTTTTATGCAAATAAAAGGTCATGTGTTGGGCTACGGAGCCATACAATAGAAGGTGAAGACAATCTTGTTGTCTGTTAAAATATTCAAAGCTACAATGTTATTGTTATCTAGCTCTAAATGATGGAGTCGCATTTCATAAAAGTCTATCCATACTGGAGACAGGAAAAGCACAGAAAAAAAAAATCCCACAGATATTTCAGGGCTGTGTGTGTGGTGTGCAAAGATAAGGAAGGCTGGTACAACCCTGGCTTCAAAGCCAGGTAGCCTGGACTGGCTTCTTTCCTGTGGATTTCCCTAGAGTGACAACTTGCTCATCTGAGGCTTGTTTTCCAAAGCTACCCAGCTGTCTTCTGCTGCCTCCCCTGGCTGTCTGCAGGGATGATTTGGAATATTGTAGACTTTTCTTTATACTAACGTGTGGCTACATACATTGAGATGGTAAGCTGGCTGTGGCAGCATGGAAATTTATTCCATGCCTCTAGAGCCAAATGGCAATGTTCTTAAATTATTTGATTCTTTGCATTATTCAGGACATGTTTTTTTTTTCCTCCAGGAGCTGGGCAAGGTCTAAAGAAATAGAATGCTTAGTATAGAGTCAGGAGACTTGACATTCTGATCTTGTCTATGAACCTAAAAACTGAGGGGGTTGGTTAGATTGTGATAGCCAAAGTTCTTCCCACCTCTGAGGTTATGTTCTAAGTGTTCCTGGCATCTTGGCTTCCAGCTTCACCTATCTTGCTTCAGCTCTAGCAATGTGCTTGGCTTCCTTATTCACAGGACAGTAGTACATGCTGTTCCTTTTGCCTGGAACTACTCAACTCCTACACATGCTTCAGTTCCCAGCGCAAGCATCATTTCCTCAGGGAGGTCCCCCCTGCCATTCTGCCACTCCATCTGAGTCATGTTCCTTAATGAGGTCTACCCAGAGTTTAATTCCTTTTCTTAGTGTGTCTTCCCTTGTTTGGTGGCTAGTTTTTATTTTTCATCATGTATACAGAATGCGAACCAGAGCCTGACCTCAGGCAAACCAACACCAAATATTCCTGAAATGAATGACTGTACCAACACAGGCAAAATACCAACCAATTTCTTGCCAAGTTTTGGACATTTTGTTGAGGTTTTTTTTCTCTTTCATGAACATTATTTATTCATTAAGATTCTCAAAGAAAAAAATGACTCATGTGCAAAAAAGTCAATAGTCAATAAAAAGATTGCTAAGCAATCTTAAGTAGTTTGAAATTATGTATATATATATACATATACATATATACATGTATGTATATGTATATCAAAGAAGAATATTCAGTAACACAGGGCCACCTATGACCCAAACTCATTGTTTTTGTTGAGTTCTTTGTGTTCACAAGTATCCTCTCAACATCATGAGAATATTGTCATTCCTATTTTATAGACCAGAAAACTGTAGGTTAGAGGATTTAATTACCAACTAAGGTCACTGATTAAGAAGACAAAAAAAAAAAAAAGCAAAACCAAGAACCACCCCCTCCAACAACGATTAGTATCCAGACTGATTTAAATCAAGGGCTCCCCTAGAAGGCCTGTTGCTATTTCTTCACAGTTGCTTAATGAAAGGAAAGTTAGCATGTCTCTCTTTCCCTTTCTCCCTCTCATTCTCCCTCCCTCCCACATGCCCTTACCCCCTTTCTGTGGATGTGTGTACCACTGGGTAAATAGGTATAGATGGTGACTTTGGTTTGATCTTTCAGACAGAACTAGTCACAAAACACTGGAAGTCCCTTATGAATTTAGGAATACCTTCAGACTCATGTTTACCTGTTTCCGTGGACATGGGATGCGCAGAAGGCAAAGCTGTAGTGAAGAAGTGTGGGGTCAATCATGGCGCCATTTTCTGCTCGTTCTAGCAAGTCTCTAAGATAGCAGAGATGCCGATGACATCCTCGAACTCCATTTCGAGCACAATATTCATCTAATACAAATACCTGTCCAGGACTGAACCAGCCCTGTAGGGAGAATAAAGGAAAGGCTTTCTTTTAAATACAGGTTGCTTTCTGAAGAGCTGCTAGTATCAGGAGTGGCTATAGAAGGCACTGAAAGACAGCCAGTTTTAACTCTTTTGATGGCGTGCCAGTTGCCATGCCAGCACGCTAGGGATGCTCTGTCTTAACCCTCTCAGCAGACCATCCTGGAAGATGTTGTCATCCCTGCCATGCAGGTGGGTAAATTAACTGAGTCCAGGAATGCCATGGGATTTTGATGTAATTGTTAGAGCTATATCAGCAAGCATTATGTTTCCAGAAAAAGAGAATCACCAGGGTTCCAATATGTATGTTAGAGGAGAATAGGGGTGAAGCTGGGGCAGAGTCTGGGAAGGATAATTTGTGATATAAATGCCTTGAGTTGGTATTGTGCTTGACAACTAACGTTCAGTTGAGCCTTCTATCAAGTCTGAGGTAGAGAGGACAAGCACATCTTGTTTTTCAACACAGCAAGGGAATCTGAATTAAGAAGCTGCAATACACACTAGACTCAGCCCAGCTCTGTCTACTCCAGGCCCTTCAGTCTCCCTATCCTCAGACAGAAAGGAAAATTTAATCTGGTTTACATATAGACTAAACTTTGCAAATCTTTACACCTTGGAAGATTTTTTTCAGTACATCTTGAAATAAAGGTAATAACACAGTGCCTCAAAGAGTTAGAGCGGGTAAGTTTTCCAAGGATGAATCAGATTTCATTGAACAAAGAGAGGGGTTTCTCATGAGCTGGTTTACAGTTCTGCCCGTCCCCTGCTCCCCCATAATTATTTGTTTTCCTGTATTTATTTGCTCACCATCAGGCCAGCCAAACTTTGCTATAAAAGAGAATCCAGATGGAGTCTCTGACAATATTTCAGCAAAATGATGGATAGAAAGCATTGCCACTGTTATGTAATGTAAAAGACAGGTCTATAGAAAAGCCTAGTGACTTGACATTGAGGGTCAATGTAGGTAGAGTATAAAACCAAATTAGATTGTCTCATGTCCATGCTATCTGAAGCAAGAAATTAACCAATCTAGGCAGTAGTTTCTAAATTAGAAATTTGGGCTCTTTTAAATATAAACTTCATTTTACTTTGATGGTCTCTTGAAAGTTTTTTTTTTTTTTAATATTATTGCTTGGGATAGAAGGGACGAGAGGGAACAGTGAGGTGGAAGAGAGAGAGGCCAAAGGCGTTTGGGAGGGAGGGCTTTGCAATGCTCTAATCATGTATTAGGGATCCAGGATCTTCGACTGACAACACGCAGCTCAGAGATGCATCCAACGAAAGACGGCATCTTTCCTATTTCAAATTATAAGTTACTGCAGAGGGCGGGAGAGTAGTTGAGGCAGTGGGCTGCCCCTATAGGCAACTTCTTTGCCACTCCATCTGCTACCCCAAATGCTAAATCTTAGAGACAACACTGCTGTGAAAGATTAAAATATATTTTCTACGACTCAGATGACACCAAGTCTTTTGTAGATGCCAAAATAGCTGCTTTGAAAAGAGTTGAAGAAATATCAATTAGGAACTGAGTCGAAGACACAGAAAAATTTATGTATCCCTGCTGGTCGGTCTCCAAAACCAACTGAAAAAAAAAAGACTGTAATAATGAGGGAAATGGAATATATAAAGATAGGGGATAAGGTCCTTTAAATTTCTGTTACTTTTTGAAATTCTGGCCTTAATTAATAGATTCAGGTATATAAACAGGAAAGGGAGCTCCTCTGGAGCACTCACAATTGTTATTTTTTTAATCAGGACTATATTTTAAGCCTATAGTGATTAATGAGAAACAGGCACCAGCATTTCCTTCCTAGCTTACTTTAGGGGACATTTATTAATTCTCCTTCACAGTAAATTTCAGAATGGTAAAAATGATTTTCAAACACGGATGTGAGCAAAGTCTTAAAAAAAAAAATGCACCTCCAAGTGTTCACCAAGTGAGAAGAATTCCTACTGATTAGGGGCTGGTCATGTTGATGTGCACCTTCACGATTTTCATAAATGAAGTTAAAAATAAATAATAGTAGGGAATCTATTTGAAAAAAAAATTTGACTTACAATGCAAGGTAAGGTTTATTGTTTGTTTGTTTGTTTGTTTTAAGTCAATGTGGTATTCCTTTCCAACTTGGCAAAGAGTCTCCAATGAAGAGATTCTAAATATGAAATAATGTGCCATTATGAGCCATAGATTAATAGCTGATCCCACAGAATCTCACTTCTATTTTTAAGCTGATTTTAACCTCTTTAAAAAACATACTATATCTTCAAGCACCAAAAAAGGGAATTTAAAATAATCATTCAGAATAAGAGTTTATGCTAATGTCAGCTAATTATACAATATTAATGTTACATAAATATATTAACTTTGATGTTTGAAGTCAAGGAGAATTTG
The DNA here is from genome assembly GCF_907164565.1 of Psammomys obesus. NCBI lineage: Eukaryota > Metazoa > Chordata > Mammalia > Rodentia > Muridae > Psammomys > Psammomys obesus. Next base: position 4,469,325 of record NW_026585742.1, read on the forward strand.
CCCTCTGCATAAAATCACTTGATCATTTCCCCTTCTTCTCTCCTGCCTATAAAGTGGGATTAGCAATATTCACATTTAAAAAACAAAGTCATAATTTAGAGTCTGCAGACAGAAATGAACGGAGTCTTGTTATGGTTTGGGCCTTGATAGCTGCAAACCCAAAATGTGTTTTCAAAAATTGGATAAATATATACCAGTAGCCCTTAAAGTGAACTGATTTTACTCAGGGTTTAAAACGGGATTTTAGGGAATGTAAATGCCCTGCTGGGTAACTCAGCTTCTCTATGTCTACCACACCTTTAAAATTTTCTCTTCAAGGGTGAAGAAGGTTCTGAGTCTGAGAGAAAAGTGCCACCCAAATAAACAAACCTGAATCCATTAGGCTTACCGGAGTGGAATGGATTAGCAACTGCTTCAGTCTTTAAAAGTGACAAAAACATTGCATTCCTTAATGAGCTAGGAGTACCAGGTATAGGATAGAAAGCGTGGGGTACCTTAAACTCTATGACAATCAGGCAATTTTTATAAGTTCATCACGAGCAGGTGCCAAGCTCAACCGCCCTCTTAGGAAAATTTCTCACGTAACAGCTGAACAGGGGGAAGCTAAGATGGAGTGGCTGGGGAATTGGCTATGTCTCTCGTGAACACTTCCTCCGACTTAGATTGATTCTTAGGTAAATAAAACTATTGCCACGCAGAAAATTAAAGACACGTTTATAATTGTTAAAGGGATTTTGCATGGGAGCAGGGAGAGCTCTGACATGAAGGTAGAGGGATATTTGGTTTTTCAAAAATGTCATGTTGCAATTGCTGTAGATCAAAGGATATACTTGCCAGGCAAGAATAGGAATCATTAAGTCTGTGATCCAAAGTCAGCCGCTGCACCATCTCAAAGAGGGAAGCGTGGTCAAAGTTACAGGGGTTGGAAGAGATAAATTCATCCATGCCATGCTTTTGAGCTCTATCTGCATCTGTTCATTTACACATGTGGAAAGAGACACAATTTAGAGAAACACATCACAGTTGTTTTTTTTTTTTCTTTTTGACATTTCAGATTCACAGGATTCACTAGGCATTGTGATTATTAGCTGCCTCCCTGCTGCCCCCCACCAGTACCCCCATGATAGTCTTTGACCCCCCCCCATTGTCAACTTGCATCACTTACTGGTCAGTTTACTGCATTTAGGCAAAAATATATTGGCATCAACATGTTTATCAAATGATCACAATTCCAGTGCTTTGTGTTGCTCTTTACATCTATGCTTAAGACCATAACTTCGCCTGCATCTCACCAAACTCTGAAAGCAGATCAGATCTTTGCTGAGAGCGGTCTAGCTAGCTTTGCAAGTTTGTAGTAGATTCTGCCATTCCAGTGGTTGTGTCTAGAGCAATTTCTCTGTGCTTATTGGAATTATCTGGGGAAAGGCTTATGCTGGTTTTCAGCAGAATGACAATATTTGTATCATCCCATTCCAAATTTTCATTGCCAATTTGGTGTCACGAAAGGTTTGATTCCCAACCCTCTAAAATTAAGGTTATTTTTTAATTTAATTTTTTTTTTAGATTTTCACTGAAAGTGGGAGAATAAGTTAAATGGGAATTAGTGTAAGATAGGCAAGGACACTGCCTTGTGGGGCATTTACTCCATTAGCAAAGCTTAGGAAAGAGCCGAATTACCCTGTGAGGGCTGCAGTCTGCCACTTACTGTGAGTTAAGAGTCTCCGTGCATTCACACTTTTCTTTACAGGGTGAAGGCTGGAGGCAAAACCTCCTAAGGGCTAACTAATTAATCTCAACATGTGTAACTAAAATAGACTATCCTTAGCTGGCAAAATAACTCAGAGAATTCAGCTCAAGTGCCACCAAGAAAATCCTAAAAAGGTAGGAGTGAAGGTTTTTCGTGGTAAAGAGATCAGCTCACTCTGCCGTATCACTCACTATCCTGACATCCAGACTACATCCAGAGCGAATCAAGCCAGATTTTATTCATCTCTTTGTATGCAACATTTTAGTGGGATAAAGGAGCCTGCCAGGACCCATCAGAACAATCAGGGCATAGGGAAATGTTTTCTGACTTGAGAGGGTGTTTGAATAACATTTTCCTCTGTTGTCCCTGTCCCAAAGAAGGTTTTCTTTTTTCTTTTCCCTTCCTTGCCTAGGGTATGACCACGAGCTGGTTATGTGGTAGCTGTATGACTTTATTTAACACCCTGAGTTCTCAGAGATCTCAGTTATCATTAGAATGAAAATGCACAGCTTGTCAGCTTTTTCCCTTCCTAGTGTGGGTTTTTAAAAATCTTTGACATTTTGAATAGGAATAGTGAGTGGTCAGTGTTGGAATAAGATGTTGTTTATGCCCAAGACGCACAAAAGCAATGTCTCCAGAAGGCAAGTTGGAGAATAGTATTTTAACAGACAAATTACTCCATTAAAATGATCCAGCAAAGGCTTTTGGAAGAGATGTTACATGTGCAGAAATTATATTAGAGAGTCTACAAGAGCACTCCTTGTTGTGTTAGTAGCCTCAGCCTCAGCCGTGGGGAAGTGCTTTGAAATTGAGTTTGCTGCGTGACCTATGGGCTTTCTTTTGCTTTGGTTGTTAAGCTTCTTTTGCTTCAGGATTGTCAGGACCATGGAGCTTGAGGGAAAACCGGCTGTTTCTGGGAATGGATATGCTACCTGTGGCCCAAGACAAGTAAGTATCTTCCTCTTTTTCCTACTCGGCATCCCTGCTGGTAGAAAAACCCTTGCAACAGTTGGGCAACCCTTCTCTGTCTCCTGTCATGGATACTGCCCTCAGCCTCTAGCCTGTGAGGACCAGGTCGACTTAATTCAGGAAGAAGCAAGGGTGTGTGTGTGCTTGAATTGCTCATCCTGTTACATCCTCACTGGAGAGCCACATCCGCCTCCTGCATCCCAGCTTTAACACATAGATCAGGCAGCTTGGCTAGCAGCAGATTCTTGCTCTTGGATTTCTCGGCAGAGGCTGTAAGCTGACAAATCGGCCAGGGCTTTACTTTGCCAGTTTGGCTCAGCTAGTTTACCACTCTTCAATTATGATGGTACAACCCCGGTCATCCAGCTTGGAGACAGGGGATCTTTGATAGCTGTTAAAAATATGGCATGGATTTCAAGTGCCGTACTTTTAGTTGTTTGAGCCTCTTGAATACTTTTGCTGTTGACCTGTTTTGCTTTTCTGGGTCACTCACGAAATGGTGTGAAGAGACAATTTGGTCCTCTAAGGAGACCTTGACACAGACAGCTTCCTTGTCTCTAACCTATCACAGGGCCTGTATGAGTCTACTTTGCTGTGCTGATTGCTGGCAGAGAGTACATCTAGAAAATAGCTTCCTTTTCTACTGACAGTCTGAAACAGGCTTATTTAAAAAAATGAGTAAAATCAGTGTTTTCCTTTTTTCAACAATAACCATAAAAATAACACTTCTTTTTCCTTTCTTCATTGTCTTTTTTTTTTTCTTTTTGTCTACATGAAGATTGATCCAGAACTGGATCTTATGTGGCTTGGAGTTTAGTTTGTCTTTGTGTGTGTGCGTGCGTGCGTGCATGTGTGTGTGTGTGTGTGTGTGCGTGTGTGTGTGCGCGCGCATACGCACACACACGCTCATGTGTACATGAGAGGCCCAAGGTTAACATTTATTATCTTCCTCATTTGCGCTCAACTTTATTTGTTTTGATTTTATTAGCTGTTAAAAATTTCAAGTGTCATACTATTTAGTTGTTTGAGCCTCTTGAATACTTTGCTGTTGACCTGTTCTGCTTTTCTGGTCACTCAGGAAATGAGGACCGTCTAGGGAAACCTGGACACAGACAGACATGGTCTCCCACTAACTCTGGAGCTCACTGAGTCAGCAAGACTGTCTGGCCAGCACACCTCAGGGCTCTCCTACCACGGCCTTCCCAGTACCGCCTGCGACTGTCTTTTATGTGTGTCCTGGGGAATCCGTGTATACAAGGTCCTCATGCTTGCGTGGCCAGCCCATTGCCAGTTAAACCATCTCCTCAGCATCTGGCCTTCATTTTTGAATGGTTGTTATGTGCTGGTGGGATCATTTATCTCTGAACCTCAGTTTTCACATGTGACAGATGGGTTATCATTTCTGTTTCCTTTCTGCCATCTTGGACTGCAGTTTAGTGATCGTTAGAATCCTAACCCACCTACACATGAGGGATGGTGCATGGTGAAGTAGGCTCCACCAAAATAGCCTTGCCATCCACGCAGATTAGGCACGTTATCTTAGTTATTCTTGTAACTCAAGAGTGCTTATTTGGGTGGCTGACTCTCAGGACTACTTTGAATAGCTTCCCTGAGATTTTTCTATGAAGAGAAGAAACAAACAAACAAACAAACAAAAACAAAAACAAAAAAACAAAAAAACAGACCTAGTGAGCTGGGAATGTTAACTCGAAGTGTCAGCTCAAAACATTTGAGTTTCAAGGAAGGATTCTACGATTTTCTGTCCCCTACTATATTCCTGGGATCCAACAAAGGACACAGAACAGGGAATGCTTGGCACACCCTTGTCAAAATACTGAGTTTATTTCATCAAAGCAAATAAACCCATACTCTTGGGGTTTTCTGTTTATTTTCAAATTAGATTTATTCATTCATTTATCGTGTCACGTGTGTCTGTACATGTGCACTTGCACACACGTGCCCATGCCCACCGGGGCATGCATATCGAAAGGAAAAGCCAATTTTTAGGAATTGGGCCTCTCCTTCCACCTTGTGGGCTCTGGGGATCAAACTTAGAGACAAGGGCCTTTATGCACTGAGCTGTTTCCTAGGCCCAGTGTCTTCTAGTTCTGGATCTTATGGAACACTCTTAGACTGTGCTTGCCATTTGCCTGCTAGCTAGGAGATTAGAGAGTTCAGTAGGGAGTTGGGATGGGATTCATAATAATGGCATTTAAGGTTGAAATACCCATTGTGTGGTAGGTGGCATATGCATGTGTTTAAAGTTCCACAGACTGCTTGTCCTCACTTGTGAATTAAGGGTAGCACTTATGGACCATGCCATCGATCTGTTGACTGGATCTAATAGCTGTCTAGAAGGTCCCTTCCATAGAGTACACACTCGGAAGTTGTTCTCTGGGAGTAAACAGGCAGACTTCCTGTGCCTGCACAGCCATTAGTGAGGCAAAGGTGCCTCTGCTCTTACAGCCAGTGCTCCATACCTTCTTGCTTGTTTGTGTTATTTTAGGAAACTGTGAGCCCATCCCTGCCTCTCCACTTTGTAATTCTTCCCTGTCTCTACTCATTCCTAGATTCTGCTTGACTTTTCTACATTATATTCTGATTTCTCTGATGTCAGGATGCATACAGCAGAATCTCTGAGTGGGTAATCTGCCCCTTGGGAATACTCCTTGATCTGTTATTTCCCTCCTTGCCCCTGCAGGAACCAGATCCTTAGCAGGTAGCTATTAACTGAGTAAATGACTCTGTCACCTCCATCACAGGCAAGTCCCCGCTAGCTTTATTAAGGAGACACACACATGGGGATTCAGATGGCATATCACAAATCCAAAAGTGGGAACATGTGCTCTCAAGGGAAAATCTTATAGAAGGAAACAGAATTCTAGGTGCAGGTGTCTTTGGATACCATTCAGATTGTCTGCCTGTGTCTCCATACATGTCTAGGACCATATGCATTACATATGTTATCTATTTTAAAATAAAACACTGCAGTGGTCCAGCTGTTCTAAATTCTGTTTCAAAGAACTTGTGGGAGTTTCCCAAGCAACACCATATAATCATTCTTGTAGTGTCCCAGTCTGTTCTCCTACAACACTGAGCACAGAAAACAAATGGTCTTTGCATCTTCATTTCCCTTTGTGCAAATAATGGAAACTGGTGGGTTGAGGAGAAACAAAACTTCGATGTTGCCATCACCAGGGGAAACAGCCCAGAGAAAAATTTCTAGAGCAACTTCCTGAACTCAGGACACTGGGGTCACTTCCTTTGCCAATGCTTGGCATATGCCAGAGAATTAACTCCAATGTTAGGTTGAGGAAACTATCATCAGGAGGACAGTGCAGTTTTGTGAAATTCCAGTGCTGTTTGGAATGCTGCTTGCTTTGGGAGATAGATACTAACCTTCTTTGTTGCTGTGATTATGAAATACTTTTTAAGAAATCTATTGTATGGTAGATTTTCAGTACTAACTTCAACCTTTCCCAGACTTGACTTCAGGAAGTTATCCCCAAGTCCTTATTGGTCTATGGGGGTTTGAAGTGTGCTGAAAGTGGGCCCTGTGGTTTTTTATGCCACACAGCTAGGGCACAGGCCAAAGGATGTGCCTTTCAAAGGATGCTGACTGTCCAACCTGTGAGTTTTAATTGTGCAAAGGTGTTTAAAGTCGTTCTGTGGAATGGGTTAGAGACCAGCTTCAAGGTAGACTTAGATGAATAAAGTTAACACAGGTGCTTCTACAACATGGATGATCTTAAATACTGTCCTTGGTATTCACCACACAGAGACAGGTTGAAGGACCCAGGCTTATGATAAGCAGCTGTGCTTACAGGTGACTGGTCATCAAAACTTCACCTGACGTTGGCCTAGAAACAAATGTGGTTTGACATTTAAAGAATGTTTTTAAAACACTGTTTCCTACAGTGCTATCATTTTATCCTTATTTAATCTCCTTTATTGAAATTCATGTGGAGAGTCCCCAAAAGACTACCTGACATTTATGTTATTCATTAGTTGGTTATGATGTCTGGGCTCAGTTCAAGGTTGATATTCTCATTCTTTTTTGCTCATATGACTAGAAAAATATATATAATAGTTTTCATAATACCCTATATTAGTAGAAAGCATATTTATGTGATCTTATTTCAGAAAACTGTATTTTAGGTCCATTTACAGTATATACCAAATAAATATGCTTTGCTGGAATGAATAATATAGTTTTTAAATTTAAAATTTTTAATTTTCCCCACTAGTATCACACCAGCTCAGGGATTGAAAACAAAAGGCAAATAAATGTTTTTATTTTGTAATGTTACACTTTGGGATTTTTCATATGCAAATAAGAGAGAACTCTGTTGCGGAACATAATTATGATAGCTTATTAATAAATTGTCTATGAGGGCTCTGTTATCTCAAAAACTGTTCAGTGCTAAACTAAAGGTAGCTGTTTTCTTTCTGAAATGTGGAGCACACATAGGCCCTTGTTGCCCCTGCCAGGTGCTAGAGGCAAGAGACTAGCTAATGTAACTTGAAAGTCATCTGTGAACTCAAACTGTAAATTAAAAGGTGACTTTGTATCTTTCTTATATGGAAAATGCATGCATGTCATATCTGCTTGACAGTGCACGAGTGAATGTATGGTCTGGACAATAACGAACAATGACAGTGGTCGGCCTCATCAGAAGGCATGAAATAAAGAAATGACAATGATTGATGGCAGCTGGCTGTTTACAGATTTTTCTAGAAGAGTTTTTCTTGGTGTGGCCACAGAACTAGGGAATGCTGTGCCCTGCCTGAGCTTTGTACAGCAAGGGACCAGCTCTCCTGTGCCTGCTGCCCTGAGGCACACCGTGGGCCACTTGCCTGGGAAACAACTTCATTTCTTCTTGGTGTCTCTGCCTACAGCAGTGTAATATGTCTGGCTGGGAGAAGACGGTGTCTCTAGAGGCCGACTGTCGCGTGGCATTTTAAAACTACCATGGCAAAACACCTAAAGGGGTAAACATGAACATTTATTTCTGTACTGACTTCCTCTAATTCTTTGGAAGACTGTTGCTTTGAGTAAAAATCATATCACAACAGAGATTATTTTGTCAATAATCTGAAGCCAAAATAGTGTTTTGTAATTTCCCTATTGCGTTTACTATATTTCAATGAATTGTGCTATTATGATTATTATATTCTCAATTAATTAATCTTATATTCCTTAATATATAAGCAGATATAAATTTTCTATACTTGATTAATAATTATATTACTGATATGATAGTACTCAAACCATTAGGGAACCATCTGTTAAATATTAGTCAATAAGAAAATTAATCTTCATTTAATGTATTTTCTTTAGGTTGGATTATGGTGCTTGGAAATATTTGAATGTCACTTACTATAAAGTTCTTTAAAAACATTCACTCTTGACAATAAGAAGAGTGATTCGTAGTGTGGGGCCACACAAACTAAGTGGAGATTGAATTAATTCTTTGGTATTGCATTCTGGCAACGTAGCAACTGCAAGTTGACAATAGAAGATGTAGCATAAAAAATTCTCATAAAATAAAACTACAAAAACTAAGGCAAGTAACTATTAGAAAATCTACTAGGATAGCAATGCAATGTGCAATTACATGTAAATTCGCTCAGAACAGAATTCATTCAGTCACCGAGCCACCCTCATTCTAGAAACAGTAGAGCAAAGTCCTACATCCCCATTAATGTCCCACTGTACAGTAAGCATTTAAGAGGCCTCATCAGACATTCCAGAGAGGGGGAAGTCAAGTTAAGAATCTTCAGGGAGTTGTGGGAAACATCTGTCTGCTAGCCAGGGGTACATTTATGCAAAATAAAAGAGAAAGAAAGGGAGAAAAAGCAAACAAAAACCAATCAAACGAAAAGAATCAGAAGAAAAGACTACTGTTAAATGATCAGGAGGAATGGCATGACCTACAGTCTTCTAAGTCAGCATTCAGAGAATTCAAATACATATTTGCCTGCTCTCTTGACCAAATTGTCTAGCTCCTTCTATAGTTTTCTTGTAACATGCTTTATGTAGACAGCTTGATCCTATATGATTAAAGAAATTGTAAACTCTCTTGTGTTAAGAGTAGAATAAAGAAAGGCTTTCCTGAAAAGTTTTAGGGTATCATTTTTCTGTTTCTTAGAAATTTACATTTAGAAAAAAATTAAGAGAAATACAAATGAAGTTGAAGAAGTTATTGTTGTCATTGTTCTTGGGGGAGGAGTAGAATGGTGGAGAGTTCAAAATCCTTCTGGGCACTGTGAAATCCTGGACCAAAAACCTTTATGAATAAAGTATGTGGACTCATCTGTGTCTTTAGTTTGCCATTGTTGTGTATGGACCATGTATTATAGCCCTGCTTTTAAAATCAATCCTCAAAGGCTTTTCTTTGAGGATATACCAGAAAGCCATGTTGTATGAGTTCTCTAACGGTCAACTAACTTATGAATTGTAGTTTGTGATTTCAAGCACTGCTCAGTTGAGATCAGCACCTTTCCTACCTCATCTTTCTACCTGCTCCTGGGCCCGTGGCTGCACCACTGGTAGCTGACCATTCTAATCTTTGGAATGGGGAAGGAGAACCAACAACGACAACAACACGTCATTGGGTCAAAGTGCAAAATGATCTGTTTTCAGGCATTGAGCAGTCAGGTACCTATGGATTCCATGAAACAGTGGCATTATTGGCCATTTCATTGTGATATTAATATTCTTGGAATTAAAAAAAAACATCAGAAGTTCCTGGTTGGCTTTACTCAAAAGTTCATTTGATGCCAATATGAAAGCCAAGGAGAGGAGGCAATTATGCACACATGACATGCATCCTAGCTTCAGTATGGAAGCTTACATTTCAAACCTAAGGTCAGGAAAATAACATGAGAGTTGTACTACAATGTCTAGACATGAGGGAGATCGAAAGGAGAGAGGAAGCACATGGCAGGTGTCAGATAATCGAGTGAGATTATCTGAGCTGTGCTAGCTATGGGGGAGCACTTACCCTTCAGTCCAGCTAGAAGTTAGCAGGGTAAGAAGGAACAAACCAGAATAACATAAAGACTAGCAACAAGGCTCAGGAAAGCAGACAGGAGTTCTAACCTAGCAGCTACAGTTCTTGGGTTTGAGCAAAGATTGAACAAGAAAACTTAAAATGAAACAAAACAACAACAACAACAAAAATCAACCTCCCCCAAACCAGCAGTAATCAAAGTCCCCCTAACTGGTGAAGATGACCTCAGTGCTAGTAAAAACAGAGCAACATCCAACTCTGGGGTGCATGATGTTGTTAACAGTTGTTAGTTGAGAAACAGATATTAACTAAATGTAAACACGATATCCATCGACCAAATGGCAAAGCTTAACATATCTTCTTTCCCCGCCCCACACCAAATGAGAACTCTATGCCTTTTTTTTTTTTTGTATCATTTTTTAAAATACCCACTGACAGGGATAAGATGTATTTGTGAGTAGCCGCTTGGCACAGTGAACCGTGGCAAAACGCAACTCCAGATTTGGGCAAATCCAACGTGTGCATCATTGGCCTTAGAAATTGGAGAATTGTTAAGTATTTCTTTTAAAAAAACAAACTTGTGGAGCTAGGTACTAACTCATAAAAAGTAACTTAACTAAAAATGGAAAAAAAATAAATTAACAACACACATACAAAATAAAAACCACGGAAGAACACAAGGTTTGAAAGGCTGATGGAGCCCTCTCCAGATCTTTGCACTCACAAACAAACAAATGAATAGCAGGATCTATTTTCCCAGTTTTTCCAATTCCATATAAATACTTCACTCCACTCTTTCTTAGACGTGTCTTTACATTTTAAAATTGAACTTTTAAAATTGGGGGAAAAAGATGGCTAACTGCCCCCAAGAAGTCAATTAAACTGAATTGGAAAACACTCCAAAACACAGATACCCTCAAGTCTCCCAAACTATAAAAATGTCCCATTCCCAGAATCCCTCAGAACAGACAGCAACAGGACAAGATTGGAGTGTTTCTTATTTTTCCCCCCTCAATCCCCCAAACATTTCTATGTGTCTTCCTTTCCTATGTAGCTTCTGTTGGCTGTGTAAATACTAATGCAGCAATTACCAAGTGAAGTCATTGAAAAGTCATTAAGACCATCCGCTGGTAAGAATGGGAAGTGCTTTGAACAAATACTCTGAACAAAGATTTAATTAGGCGTGTGCAGAGTCAGTATAAAGTGATGACCCTGACATTTTGGAACTTAAGGAAACCTTTTTAAAATGCAATACTTGATTTTCTTTTTCTTTCTCTCTCTCTCTCTTTTAAATCTTTTCTTCCTTTCCTTTTTTTCCTAGCTAGAAAATCTGTGCATTCATTCTTGTGATGGGACTTAAATAAAACAAATCAATTCAATGTAAGTGAATGACCAAGGTTTGCTAGAATCCATGTTTCCTTTCCCCTGCTTTGTAGCCTTTAGTGAACAACATAGCTCAGTTTTTCCAGTACTGAGGAGTTTCTGGAACACAGGACTTGGGTGCTACATGTTGGGAAGCCTCAGGTAAATGAGGGTGGGTTTCCCGTGCACAAAGCTTGACTTGTTTGGCAGTGATAGTTTGAGACAATACAGGCAGCCGAACCATGCTGAAGCAAGTTCCCCTGGGACCTCTGAACCCTGCTCAAAGCCACCCTTTTATATGTGCCCACACTTTCCATGAGTGCGTGTTTGCCTTGTGACACCATGGACTGCAATCTTTCTAATCTTTCCTATGGGTTTCTCATCCTTAACTGCAAATGCTTGAAAGAGATGGTTACATCTCCACTGTCTTCCTCTGCTGGTTTCTACATTTGCAGAACAAGCACCCTGATGGCACTGTGGCTGTAACACACTGAAGCAGTGTGGATGGACACTCTGTTCCAGAGACAATGAAGCAATAGCAGGGTTGCCTTTATCACAGGGATGCTGTACACATCTGGGAAGACTGGGCAATGCACAGTGAAATAAGTGTCACTCACATCTCTGTGAGAAAGGGCACACCTGTGGTGGGGAACTGCAATGGCTGGGTGTGGCAGCCTGGCTCTGCTAAAGCCAGGTGGCTATGAAGACACCTCACGTTCTCTGAAGGTTCTTCACTTCCAGGCAGAGTTCAAGAGGTCACTAGAGAAGAAGGTGAACTACCCCAGGTTCTGACAAGTTTTATAGACACATACTATCTCATTTGTTTTGGCTACCTTGTATAATCTACACTATAAAATCTATAAAGATGCTCTTATCCCCCAATTCTACCTTTCAGGATTTTGCTGGATGGGCCCATCTAAGACAGCTCAGATAGGCTTGCGGCATGTCACTGAAAATTCGCTTGGATTCTATCTGCTGGCTTCCAAGAACCTGTGCTTCAGTTTTAGAATGAAATGAATCCTGTCCACATGGGGAACTCTCTACCTTTGACCCTCATGTATTTCCATGAAGGGTGATCCTTCTTCAACAGCTTCTACCATGGGTCCCTTAACTTCCTTTGTCGGATGATGTTAGCATTGGAGGACAGACAAAGCCTTGCCACATGCTCCAAGTATATGTTCTGTCACTGATACCCACCACTTCTCCATTCAATTTTACCCTTGGATGTCCTTTCTTTTCCTTATATTAGTGAAGAAATGTAGGGCCAGTCACAAGCCAAGCAGCCATTTTGAACTGTAGGTGGATGGCAGAGTGGAGACACGGGATGCACAGTGAAATGACCTCAGGAGAACTGGAGATCATTTGGAAAGAAGACAGTTTTCCAAATATCACTAGAAGTAGTTCTTTCATGAAGTTGATTTGAATGGTAATTATAATTAGGATACTTCTTCTCGTACAAAGATAATTCAGGAGGGTATGGTATGTTAACAAGAGGCTGTCAGGCAGTAAGAAGGGAGGTCCTGTCACACAGGTGCCCTCTAATTAAATACAATCAAAATGTTTGAGCAGGCAGCTCAGGGGTTACTGCAGGGCTGTCCCCTCTTCTGGTTCTAACCTCGTGGGTTCCTTATTCTTTCATGGTTTTCTGTGTGGAAAACTACTGTTTGTGTTTGTTTGTAGGGTTCTACACACACAAAAATTCATCTTCCTTTAAGAAACTGTTGATATGGAACTGGGAGCCCCTGGTGAATAGAGTTTACCTTCCCCCCAAGACCCATACCCTTGTCAGAGAGAACTATCTATAGTAATGGGACTCATTAAAAAATCCCTTCTATAGTTTCTGTAGCTGTAAAATTGCATACACACTCAGGTTTGGCTCAAGGGCAACAGCGGAGACACTGTGCATGTATCCCAGGGAGGCACAGCTTCTGCCTCAGGCTCCCTGCACTTTCCTTCCCCTCTCCCTTCATATCCATGCCTCTTAGACCTGGGAGCCATCTGCCTATCGTTTGGTTTGAAGCTCCGAGAAGCCTTCCTTGACTGCCTATTTGCCTGGTGCCCTCTTGACCTGTCACTCTCCACTGTGTGACATCTGTCAATGTGTGAAATGGTCTGCTTTGGGAGAGCCTGACTTGGGGTACTCTGGATATCTCCTAGGATGCAGATGCTCTTAGAACAAGAGCCTCATGTGACATCCTCATTAGTATGTCTCCTTGCTAGACAAGTGCTCAGTGCTCAGTGAGCAATGCTGAAAGAGGGAACCTCACACTAAAATAAAAAAAACCACATGACAGTCCCTAGGATGGACTAGAACTATTTCTCCCTAGATAAAGCTAAAGATCTCTGTGCAGAATAAACACTGGATCTGCAGATTCCTTACTTTATTTTTTTTCTTAAAATAAATATCTGTAAGAAGCCACTAGCTTTGATGTTCATCTCAACTTGTGTTTTAGAAGTATTGAGAGATAAGTGCCCATATTATGGGGCATATTTTGTCTTACAACCGTAAGACAGAAAAGTAAAGAGACACAGAGGCAAGGGGAGAGACTGCAGATAAACTGGGGCTGTTTTTGGGTCTCTTGTATTTCTGCTCAGAATGTGATTTTAGGTATCGTTTTTTTTTTTTTCCACTGCATGTGATAATGTCATCATTTATTTTTAAATGGTTCTAAATTGCAGATTTAAGTTTATTTCAAATCATCTCTATTTTTAAATTCCTTTTAATAGGAGGAGATGAAGCAATGATATACAGAATCTACCATATTTGAAGGACTCAAACAAATACGCATTTGGCTATGAATTCCGAACTCTCGGTAAAACCAAAAGATAGGCATACATATAAAATATACATCCCTTTGTTTAGTCCTTGGTAGAGAATGTCAAGTATTGCACTTTAAAATTACTTTCATTTAAGATTTTTGCCCCAAGTTTCACCCTGCATTAGCTTTGTGTCCTGAGCAAATGTGATTTTGGAATCCTACATACAAAAGCAATGAGTTTTTCTCATTCAACTTTGGAAGAACTTTTTTTTTAAGAAATGGCATATCTACTTACAAAATTGCGAGATGGGGGCATCCAGCTGAGGCACATTTCCACCCTTGGCATTGAGCTTCTGCACCTGGGTAGGGGGCACAGGTTTGTGCGACTGCCCAGTGGCCCGGTACATAGCTTGCACCCACAAGATCCGATCCTGCTCATCATCACTTGCAAATATCACTGTGTCTCCTTCTTTGACCGCATTGAAGAAGGCTCTGCCACCCTCCAAACCTGCAAGGAAATGAAAAGCAGCATCTAAGCCCAGCTGATAAAACACCAGCAGAGGACAGTCCCTTGAAAGCAATTTCTACAGCTTTTCCTTGGGCCAGGATGGGGAGGAGCAACTTATATAACTTCTGGATGGGGCATCTGTATACTACTTGGCCACTGAGTGGGACCAGGGTGCTCAAGAAACATTTTAAGGCTGGCTTATGTCCCTTTCTTTGTCTTCCTGGTGACAATGGGTCAAACAGCCTGATTAAACACCTACTTATAAACACATGAGTCCTTCCCTCATAATGAAAACTAAATCATCATTATCACCACCGCCACCACCATCACTACCACCATCGCCATCACTATCACAGCAACGTCTTCCCCTGGCCCCTTCTCAGCTTTCCTGAGGCTTCTCAGTCATCACTGCACATGGGGCACACCTAGACACTTAGATCAACTGCAGCTTCTGATTCCATGGGCCTCCAGTGAATCGTGAGGTCCTGAGCTTCCAACAAACTCTCTGATGATGCTATGGGGCTGAGGATCGTCTCTGAGCAGCAGGGGCTCTCTCCATTTGGCCTGAAAGCCCCTCTAATCCGACTACTGCTTGTTTAAAAACTTCATTGCTGAGGCCACCAACGATGCTTTTCTGCATCCAGTGCTCAATGTGAAACCCTAATTCTACTCACTGTATCACAGGGTCAGCAGCAGTTGACACTCATTCTCTTCTTGTTGAAACATGTTCTTTTGTTGGCTTTCAAGAAACCTGATGCCCCAACTTACCTCCCAGCATGTGATGGGCTGTTGCGTTTTGCTTACTGTGCTCTTCCTCTTCCTCCTCCTGACCTTTTAAATGTGGAAGTTTCCAGATAGTCTGTTCCTTTCTTCCCTTATTTATAGTCCCTGATGACGCCACCAACCTTTAGGTGTCAGGAATGTATTGAGAGGGACTTTACACTTCCCCAGCATTTTGGAGTTCTCCCTTCAGCTCCAGACAGATTAGTTGTGGCTCTCTTGTGCACATAGATGGACTTCTCATGTCCATGTCATACCTAGTGCTGAACTCCTGGGTCTTTGTCCCATCTCTCTTTCCACCTTAGGAGGGCTGAGTCCACCCAGCTGGAAAGTAGAGTCCACAATCTTTGGGCTAGTTGTGATTCTTTCATTAATTCTCCATGGGTATTGATGCCTTGGGTTACCAGAACAGGACCCTTCTGTTTCCACTAGTTCTGGCTCCTGAATCTGGCTTCATTATCTCAGTCTCCTATCTCAGCTGGGTACCTCCAGTCACACACTCTATTGTCAATTGTCAGTACAGAACCCAGTCATTGCTTAATATAACAGATCATTCTATTTCTTTGCTCAACTCAACAGAGGTTCCATCCTATTGAAATGGTTCTGTCAAGGTTTGCAATACACATCAATTGACTCTCTGCCACCTGCAGTCTCTCCTCTCTTCCTTTTATGTATGTACTTTATATCTGCATGGATCACACCCTCTCCTCCTACATATCTTTACTTGAAAGTTACATTCTTATGAGCTCTTCTTTGACATCTTTCTCTGATAACCCATCTCTCTTAACTAATTTTTCTCTTTTATTCTTTTTTTGTTTTATTTTATTTGTGTGTGTGTGTGTGTGTGTGTGTGTGTGTGTGTGTGTGCATGCATGCACATGGAGACCAGAAGAAGATCCCCTGAATCTGGAGTACAGGTGGCATGCTGCCCAATATGGGTGCTAGGAACCAGAATCTGGTCCTCTGCAAGAACAGGAAGGCCTCTAAGCCATCTCTCCAGTCCTCTATTGCTCTTACTTTGCACCATGAGGACCAAGGTTTTATTTGACTCAATCTCTTCCATTTTTTTGGTACGTAGATTAATGCATGGCACAAAGTAGGTGCTCAAAACTATTTGTTAAATAAAGTCTCAGTTTTTTTGAAGGTAGTTATCAAGGTCAACACTGAGAGCAAAGTAGGCAGAAGCATTTCCTTAGGCTTAGGCCAAAGTGAGCTCGTGTTCATCAAATGTTCCAGAAGGCCCTGCTTTCAGTGTGTTGATATTCTCTAGACAAATATAGATATGTACCATCTCCCCATTTGCTGGCAGCTAAGAGTCCATGAATGATGGGTTAGTATCTCCAAGTTGGCAGCAAGGCCAGTCAGGAGTCTTTCTGCAGCAGCGCTGGGTGGTATTGCTGGTGACATGAAGACTTCCACACCGGGCCCATCGTCCTAATCCAGGTATCTCTTTTACCAGTGTTTATACATTGTAGGAATTTTCTATGTATAATGGCCAGAGGCTAGGGGCAATAAATAGCCACTTCCTTTTTATTTTTTGAGTTATTTATTTGCACACATATGTCTGTGTGTATGGGCATGTGCATAGGCGAGCAGGTGCCTGTGGAGACCGGAAAAGAACATGAGAGTGCCTGCAGCTGGACTTATATTTGGTTGTGAGCCACCCTTGTGGGTGCCAGAACATGAACTCTGTCCCCTCTGCAAGCAGAGCAAGCACCTTAACTACTTCATTACAAAGAGGGTCCGGTAATTCAACATCAAAACGGCATGAAGGAAAGCTTTCTGGTTCTTTGGATTCTGAGGAGATGTTTATTCGGTGTCTCATAGCTGGTATAAAATGTGTGCTCTAGAAAGGATGGTGTACACTTAACAAACTGAAATCTGGATATATGATAAGAAGGACATTTTTGACAAGAAAAGAAAAGGAAGAGCTTTGCAGGATGCCTCTGTGTGAGAAATGAGCATCAAGGAGGCAAGAGGAAGACCGAGTCAACAGTTCCTTTGTGCCTGCTCTTATGGTAACCTTGAAGATACCCAGCCTTTCTACAATCAGTAGACACCAGGAATGGCCTCACTTGAGAGGCACTTCCCAATGCCTCAAGCCTCTCCTCCCCTGGGAATTATTGATGGGCATGAGAAGGATAGAATTTCTGAGGTAATGGTCAGAAGAATATTGGGAGATATATTTAGAAAGCAGGGGGCCCTCTCTATTGTAGCTACTCAGGGCAGAGAGGAAAAGGCACTGTTCCTGATCTTTATTTAGCTCACCCATTAGCCCTATGTAATGTAAATTATATTATTCCCATTTTACAGGTGAGGAAACTGAGTCCCAGACAAGAGTATACAAGTACCCACTGGATAGTAAGCTGGCCTGTAGTGGAGAAGTGGGTTTCTAAATCCACTCTGTCTGTTTGGCATTAGAGTAGATGAACACAACAATGGAAATATCCTGAATGCCTATCATTTTATTTGGAGACTTCATTGCTTAATTTTGAAACTGTTGCCTCCTCTCCAAACAACCAAAGAAAATTAAAGTGGCAAATTTTCATTCTGAGCTTAAAAGCAGCAGTTCACAAACAAAACTAATGGCTGTCCATCAGTCCTCTGGGTGGGCATGCTAAGGCTGTCCATCAGTTCTCTGGGTCAGCATGCTAAGGCCGCTAAATAGGCAGCTCACTGAGCATAAATGTCTATGTCTCAGTTGACTGTGTATCCCACTAAAGTCAAGAGGAGGAGTGAGAAATCACACCCAAATGTCCTTTTTGTTTTTGACTGACGGCTCACCTTCCAAGAGTATCCCCTACTCTCTGAAGATGCCGGCTGCGTTGTAAACTTGTTTACACCTCTGTAGACAAAGTTGGCCAAGTGCTATGCAGTCTACAGGAATCCCCTCCAACACTTACGGGAGGATGAGGATTCTGTCCTACCTCTTTCTGGCTCTTCAGTAAGGACCAGGGATTTTTTTTTTTTTTGTATTTTATTTTTTTCTTATCAATTACATTTTATTAACTCTGTATCCCAGCTGTGTCCCGATCCCTCATTCCCTCCCAGTCCCTCCCTCCCTCCCTCATCTCCACCCTGCCCCTTGCCAAGTCCACTGATAGGGGGGACCTCCTCCCCATTCATCTGATCCTGTTTTATCAGGTATCTTCAGGACTGGCTGCAAAGCTCTCCTCTGTGGCCTAACAGGACTGCTCCTCCCTTGGGGGGTGGGGAGGCCAAAGAGCCAGCCATTGAGTTCCTGTTAGAAATAGTCCTTGTTCCCCTCACTATGGGAAACCAATTGGTTACTGAGCTACCACAGGCTACATCTGAGCAGAGGTTCTGGCTTACATTCATACATGAGGACCAGGGATTTTTAACAATCACTTTCCAGTAAGTTGCTGGAGTATTAACTCAGTGGCTGAGTGTTTGCCCAGCAGGTGTAAGACCCTTGTGCCCATCCCCAGGATCACAAGAAAACTAACAAACAAAAAATCCTGAGTTAGACTTGTCATAGGACAATAGAAATGTTACATTTCCGTTTCCAACTAAACATTACTGGAAAAATTAATAGGACTCAGCATAGGAGAAGGCAGACAGAAACAAACTGCTTGTTACCCTCAATTCACTTTCTATTTACATCTTTCGTGAAGACATTACATCTCATGGGACCAATGTGGAAACAGTAAAAGAAGCTTTAAGAATATACATGGAACACTGGCTTCAGTGGTTAAAAGCTCTTGATGCTCTTGTATCAAGGACCTAGGTTCAGTGTTTAGCACCAACACAGCAGATCACAACCATGTCTACCCCCAGTTCCAGGGGATCTGACACCCTCTTCTGGCCTCTGTGGGCACTGTGTGCATATGAAGTATGCTTATACACATGCAGGAAAAATCACTGATACACATAAAAGTACAAATTTAAAGATAAGAAAAATCCAGGTGTTGTCCCTATGTGTGGAATAGTCTCCCCCACTTCCTGTCATGGAAGCCCTGATTTGATCTATAAATTGCTCACGTGACAAGAACAAGAGGATGCCCTGGCTCCACTGTCAGAGAGCATGAGATGTCTCCAACATGGCTCTCCATTTGAATAACAGAATGACGCTTCTGACCCCACTCACTCGTGGGACTGTGATGAGTGTCCAGTGTGACCACACGGAAGTGAGGGAGTCCAGGCTGGCTTGACAGCTGTCTCTGGCATAACATGACATTAGTGGCTATACAGGAGAGGGAGTGGGGCTTGGCTTAGCAGGAATCCCTGGCATAAGACGGCACTGGTTTTGTTTGTCACCCTGGCCTTCTGGCATCTGTCTCTAAGACATACGTCTTAGGGGCAACTGAATTTACTTTTTAAAAAGAAACCCAGAGAGAGAGGGAGAGAGGGAGAGAGAGAAAGAGAGAGAGCGAGAGAAAGAGAAGAAACCTGAAAGATGTGCACACCCCACACCGTCTCAGTGGCTGGCCTTTTGATGCAGAGCCCTGCTGTTCTGAGGGGTCAGGCAGAAGTGTTCATTATAAACTCCTGTCATTATGAAAGCTTCTGGGCAAAAGTCTGAATTCATATCTTACAGAATCAGCACTCTAAAATGGATACTGCAGCAGGACAGAGTTACAAATAAACAAACAAACAAAAATATAGGAGTTTGAGGATACCAATGTCCCTAGGTGAGCAGGGACTGTATCTGGCATACTTTTTGGGGGATAAGAACCCACAATCCCCCATCTTCTCTCAAACTTCGTTTTTTCCCCCCCGTCTTCTTCTTCCTGTGTGTTTTGTTGCACGCGGAAGAGCAATATGGGAGTTGAAAAAAAGGTTTTGGGCCAAATGATGCAGTGTGGTTGGAAAAGCCTTGTGCAGATTTGGCATAAAAATGAACTTCTCTGGGAGAGGGCTGTTGGTGCTTGTTGTTCATTAATATGCTGAAATGATTTCGCACCCCCCACCCATTCTGAAGGTTCTTTGAGACTGATTTCTATTCAGTTTTCTGGGGAAAAAATAAAATGAGTACAGAGAGAGGTGTGAGGGGCAGGATGTAGAGTGTATGCAATATAGAACTTACAAGAAATACCACCACTTGCAAGGCTTCTCCTCACCGCAGAAGCCCAGGCGCCTCCACGCTTCAATTCAGAGAGAGGCGTCTTCCGAGGAACACAGTGGGCAGGGCAAGTTTCCCCCTCAAGCTTCTTCAGTTAATCTGGTGTGTTATCAGACACTCACCAGGGGACAAGCATGACACACTGGGGCCAAAGGGCTGACGCTGCTGGGAAAGTGCTTGGCATTCAAGAATGAGGACCTGATTTTCAGGAGCCATGGACCAGTTGGGCTTTGCCCTCATGAGCCTAGTGCTGAGGGCAGGGGCGCCAGGGAAGGCAGGAGTCCTAGGGGAAGCAGAGACTGTAGCCCTTGATGGCCGGCCCTCCAGCCTAGCCAATCACCTAGCACCTGCCTCAGACAATAAGGAGCGCAACTGAATACACCTGACTCCAACCTGTGGCCTCCACAGGCACACTCATGTACACTGGTATGTAACACACACACACAAACACACACACACACTACAATCGCACGCACATGCAGTCACTGGTATACAAGTATATATTCTTTTTCATGGATATTTTCAGCAGCATACAGCAGGATACCTCATCGATGTGGTCCCAGGTATATAAAACGCCAAAGTGTGTGTTTTCCTTTTGGCGTCCAACCAGAGAATCTCTGCGGCAACAGCTTCCTGCCTAGCAAGGACCAAGTGTCTTGCCAACATAAGCTTGTCACTGACTTGGGGAAGATGAGCCTTTTGTGCGGGCTTGGCCCAGGAAGAGGTGTATACCTGGCTGAGGGTCAGTGTAATCCACCGTGTAGCCGTCCAGCTGCAGGAGTTCCTGAGGCTCTGCTTTCTTTTCTCGGTAGCTGCACATGGCAAAAGTGTACTGGCTGACCTGCAGGGAGGAAGAGCAGACTGTGAGACTGCCTCACCAAAGCTCGTTCCCTTCGGACTCCATCCGCGTTAAACCGAAGCCCTGGTCCTCTGTTGTCTCATTTACACTGGATATAGCATCCGACAGTGGCCTGTGAGGATAGAAGGGGATCCTGTGCGGAAGGCACTTAAGAGTCTGTCTCTGGCACCTAGTAGGTGTTTAGGAACAGTCAAGTGTTGTCATTCCTGCTCTTAGGTTTTTGTTTTGAGCGTGCATGTGCAGGTGTTTGTGTGTGCGTGTGGCAGGGGCTGGGCGTTGCTCATTTACATGAATGTGAACCTGTGCTCAGAGGTTAGAGGTCGGTCTCAGGTGTCATTCATCCTCGCTGTTGTTTGAGACAGTGATTCTCATTAGCCTGTAAGTCACAGATTCTGCTGGGCTGAGTGGCCAGCAGGCCCCCTTTGAAGTGGTTTCTGGGCATCTCTCCAGCCTCCTACTTGCTATTTTGAGACAGTTGCTCAGTTTGGCCTTAAACTTCTGATTCTTCTTTCTCACCTTCTAAGTTACGGGATCACGCTGTCCACTACCATATCCAATGTTGCTGTTCTTACAGTGATTGGGTTAAATGCACGTGTCGCCATTCTTCTATGACACAAAGCTGACAGCATGTCAGCCATTCTATGGGTATTGCCTGATATAATCATGGTCTAGCTGGTGGCTGGGGCTCTAATGACTAGAGACA
Organism: Psammomys obesus; assembly: GCF_907164565.1. Lineage (NCBI taxonomy): Eukaryota > Metazoa > Chordata > Mammalia > Rodentia > Muridae > Psammomys > Psammomys obesus. Next base: position 4,491,111 of record NW_026585742.1, read on the forward strand.
GAGTGTAACTTGTTTGTCCAGAAGTTAGAGAACAGAAGCTCATCTCCCTACAACTGTTTAAAAGGCTGAGAAGACGGCTGGGTGGGTGAAGCCCTTGTCAGGCAAGCATGAGGACCAGCATTCGGCTCCTAGAACTCATGTAAAGCCATAATGGGCAGTGTGAGCCTGCAACTCCAGTGGCCTGTGGAGAGATGAGAAGCAGAGGCAGAGATTCTGGGCAGCCCTTAGGCTAGCCATACACTGTGAGGAGCTACAAGAGATCCTGCCTCACACAAGGTGGAAGAAAAGGACTGATATCCAAGGGGTTTTGACCTGCTCTGTGGCACTAATGTACTCACACTCGCACAAATGTATATGCTCTCTCTCTCTGTCTCTGTCCTATCTCTGTCTCTCTGTCACACACATACACCTATACACACCACACATAGGTATAAAACACACACTGCTTTTGCAGGCCTGTCTCAGCATCAAGTTTCTCATTTTGTTTTGGCTACCCACTGCTGCTGAAGGGGCGCTTGCAGCTACTTGGTAAAGTCTCCCCTCCACCTCAGACAAGTGCAGCAGTGACATGCTGTCACAAGCAATGAGCGCTCGACTGCTAGGTGCCAGTCACAGCCAGGCAGCCCCAACCCCCGATGGCATGGCCGTTGTCACTGGTGCCCTAAATGGCAGCCCTCACTTTACTGATATTGGCATTCCACGGCAATGCAGGGTGGCGCTCCAAGCTGCAGGCCCGCCTTCAGGACCCTGTTGTCATTGTGTATCCAGAACTGGCGAGGATGCTTCACTTTTCTACATCTGGCCTGTTGGCAAGGAGCCCATGGCAAAGCAGGCCTACCCCCAGCTTCCATGGATGTCAAACGCTTCGGTGAAGGACTGCCACAACCCTCACTCCTTACTTTCCTTTATTGAAAGAGACATTCTCTAAGCAGACTTTGAACCCAGCTAGGGACAATCATAGTCCCCTCCACAGTGAGACCGGTCTCTTTTTAAGGGCAATTAAGAAAGAAACTGGTGCTTTCAGGCTCCACAATATGTTGCGCTGTCCCGAGTCCTGAAGGTTCAGAGTAAGAGGAAAGAGAATGTTCCTGTGGGTGGTTTGTCTGTTGCTGCCCTCTGTTGGTTCTTCACGAGAATTTTACTACCCAATTTGGGATTCTGAAGAAGGAATGCCCTGTTTCCCACAAAAGGAGAACCAGGCTAGACCACAAGAAAAACTTTCATAAGGCAATATGAACTCGTTCCTTGTAGCAAGCAAGACCTCCCCTTGTTCTCCCAGTGAGGTCTGCATGCAAATGGGGAAGGGAGAGTTCACAAAAGCTGGGTTTCTAGCCAGGTCCAGTAAACTCTCATCTCGTTCAGCCTCAAAGTTCTTGTCTGTGTTGTACCACTTTTCTTCTCCTTTCTTACTCCTCTTCCCCTTCCCTCCTTCTCCTTTTCATCTCCCTCTGTGTAATCGTGTTACTGGGTAGTTCTTGAGAGCCCCACACCACGTGAGGCCCATCAGTGTGTGTAGCCAAGCAGTCCCTGTGTATGTGGCACCGTCGTCAGCTCGAAGATGGACTTCCCTGGAGATGGCCAGTGCTTTGAAGGAGTACCTTGGTTCTACTTACACTTCCACAAGGACACCGTCATATAATAGCAGGCATTTGCTAAATGAGTCTGACAGGTGGGGGCAAATGTGCAATCCATGACATCCTTCTCCATAATTTACAGTATCTCTCCAAGTAAAGCACCAGGCTATTCCAACCTGTGACTGGTCCTACCTACAGCAAATTCTCCATGATGCCTCCACCCTGTGACAATGAGAGGAGGCACTCCTGGACCATGCTACAGTGATTTAGACCAGTCAACAGGAGACAGGGTAGAGTTTATCAGTGAGATTTGCCAGAAAGGTGCCAATATGCACTTTAGGTCCAAAAATACACCACAACAAAAGCGTGTTATTTCAAGATGTAGGCTTCTGCTACTCCCAAACCTTTTTTACTTTTTCCCTTCCCCATTTTAGTGGCTCCGTTTCCACAGTGCTGTGTGCTGCTGCCCTCTTCTGGAAGGACTGATGATATGCCCCACAGGCTGACGCCATGCGACTTGGTAGAATAAAATAAATAAATAAATAAATAAATAAAACAACAGCAAACCCATACCCTCCAAAACTAAACCAAAACAACAAAACAAACTAAACAAACCTGAGAGAGTCTACTGGGAGTGTTTTTCTTCAAGATCTGACAATTTACTTTAGGATTCGGAGGAGGGGAGAACATCCTTGGAATAGTACTATACCTTTTAGATGAATCTCAGTTTATCCAGAATGCTTGGAGGTCGCCAAGGAGCTATCAATAATCTGGGAACTTATTATTTTTTTTAAAGCAGCTACATTTTAACAATAGAAAGGTATTCTCAATGAAATGCATGTTTCTGCTTAAACTGCACATTTCTTCCATTTTGAGAGGTTCTGGGACTGGACTCAGGTTCTCACATCCTAGGAGAGTTTTCTCCATTGTGCTACAGCCTCAGCCTTGGCTTTATTTGGATGAAAAGTTAAGGGGACAGTGCTGTTGTCATCATGTCACTGACAGAGCCTAGAAGGTATTTTTAGAAGTCAGAGGGTTCAAACAGCACGGAATAGAGATCTGATGGTACCGACTGACTGACGCAGGACTTACAGAGTCTTCTTTTATGTCAATGGGATCTAGCAACACAGACCTCTGGGTAGAATCGAGGATGGCTTTGGGGATCCTGCAGCTTTGACCCAAGATTTATTGTACAGGTGGCCAGACTATTGCTACTTTGGCTCATTTTTTGCTGCTTTTAAGTAGAAAGAGACTTATAAAGGAGTGGACATCAGATACATTAGCATCTCTATATGTATTTATTGGGTTGGGAAGAAATGCAAATAGGTAAATTCTTTGAAATCAGACCAGTGGATCAGAGCCTAAGCTAAGATGGCCAGAGTAGGAGGGCAGGGAGAGTGCAATGGTAGAGCATGAGGGTACAGGCTTGGATCCAGGACCTGAGTCTGATTTCCATAACTGAAAAACAGAAGTACAAGACAGGACAAAACAAATCAAGAAGCTGGGTATGAGAGTATTCAGCCTTAATCCCAGCAGAGGCAGGAAGACCACCAAAGGGCAGGCTGGCCTAAGTACTGAGAGCCTGCTTAAAAACATCTAACCAACCAGTCAAACAAACAAACAAAACCACAAATGAGAAGGGTGATCACCAGAAAACAGGTTCGGCTTGCTTCCTGCAATCTGCAACCAGAATATAATTCTGTGTCCATCCTTCAGCATTTACTGTGCGGAAACACATTCTCACAACTTCAAGAGCACTCACCTACTTATATGTCTTACAATTTATTTATTTATTTTTAGATCAACCTATTTTAATAGTGTATCTCAAGGGGTTATTAAAATTCCACTAGCCATGCAATTTATATCATTCAACTGTGTTTATGTCATTCAGCTTTAGTATCTTCTCTGATGGCTGGAATAGTGAGAGACTTTAGTCATGATGTCTGTAGGAGACCAAAACAGAGAATGTGGATTTAGGGACCACATGTTTCATAAACTGAAAAGCAAATAAAGTCTAGGACACTTTGTGTGCATAAATCTCTTTGAGCAGCAGACCTATCTAAGTGTTCAGTTATGTGAGCCCTGTGTTCTGTCTTGTAGTGGCTCTCATCAGCCACTCTCTTTAATTTTTGAATTAATTTTGTTTACATGTGTAGATGTTTTATGTACATGTATGTCTGTGACCCACATGTGTTTAAGGTAGCTGTGGAGACCAGAAGAGGGTTTTAGGTCCCTGGGGCTGGACCTACATGCTGGTGTGAGCCACTGGGTGGGTTCTGGGAATCAAACCTGGTGTTCTGACAACACCAGGTTTAGCAGGGTTAGCAATAACTCTAACCCCCTCAGCCTCTTTCTCTTGAATAAGCCACTTTTAGCCTCAGTTTCCTCTCATGTCAAATTTGGAGAAAATTTATACTCACCATAATATAGAAATTCTGCAAAGACCAGCTTCATGAGTACTTTGTAAATGTTCTGATCTGGAATGGGCACAAGTTTCCCTTTGACCCTACACGTGTACACTCAGATAAGGGGTTCTGACCACTGAATGGAGCTTTGTGGAACTGGCATCTTCAGTGGTGATGGAGGAACAGCGGGTCCTTGCCACACTCCTGTAGACTGAACTTCTTGGTTAAGGATGCCGAGAACTCACATCCCTGACATCACTCGGTCACATGCTGTGGCTAAGCTTACAGGGCATGTGTAGGAATTTCAGAGATAGCTGAGGAGGCTTTGCCATACTGTTTGCATATAATTATCCATTTCATTTCTTTTATCCTCAGCTCCATGGACAAGAGAAAGCCCTGCATCTAGGCAGCCTGTCGTCAATGCCATGAGACCTAGGACACCTTCATGCTGGATTCCCCTCACTGTTAAAGTAGCTGATACATCACCTCCAGAGACCCTGTAGACTGATAAGGGACAAAAAGGTCTGCTGTGTCTGAAATGAAGGCTTGACCAGGGTATGGGGGCTGCTAACACAACATTTCCCTCAGGCAGGGAGCATCTCACACTCATGGAAAGCCTCCTGATCTTCTGAATTGCATCTCCCCTGCTCTCTAGGAATGCCAAGGAGCCTCAGACAGCCTGTGCCCTTTTATGTTTTTCCAAAGTCAGCATACAGCTTTTTTTTTTTTTTTCTTTTAAGCCATGGTGAGAATCTCATCTCCTCTTAGAGGAAGTCTGTGTGTGAAGGCCCCAAAACATCTGTGTTCCAGTTGCACAGCCTAGAAAAGCCATTCTCTTCTTTTGGGTTCAGTACACAGCATGCAGACACAGCTTCTCTGACATTTTCTACTCATTTCCTTTTACCCCCCTTTCTTTCCCTAAAAGCTTCTTTTTCTAAAGAGAGAGAGAAAGACACACACACACACACACAGACTGCTTGTATGGGTGTGTATTCATGTGTGTGTACATGTGTATTGCATTCATATGTGAGCCTACACACGTGACCCTGGAGGCCAGAGGTCAATGGCCAGTGGCCTCTGTCATTACTCTCCCCTTTATCTTTTGAGACAAGGTCTCTTACTAAAACAGGAGACAGTCAATTCATCCAGACTGGCTGTCCAGTAAGCCCCAGAAGCCTTCCCATCTCCGCTTACTTGGCACTGGGATTTACAGCAGTGTAAATTATTTTTATTTGTTTTTTTATCCTTTTATATGAGTTTTAGGATTCAAATGTTTGCATGGCAAGCACTTTCCTGACTGAGTCATCTCCCCAGCTTGAGATCAGCTTTTTCTAAACATTCTTTCATTTCAACGACTCTCAGAGAAAAGCCATGTGTTGCATGAAGCACTCCTAGGTACTTGGAAGGCAGAAAGGCCCCAGGTCTTGGCAAAAGGGTGCTTGTTTACACTCTGGGAAGAGGTCATCAGCCACTGCATAGGTCACATGATCCGCCCTTTCCTGCCATCCAGTATTGCCAGGAATGGCCCCTCTCTTTCTTTATGTTCCTCTCAGCGAACAGCTGCTGAAGTTTCTGTGGGCACTGGCTTCCCAGGGTGGTGAGTGTGCCATAGACAACAGGGCAGCACCGCTGGCTGAACTGGAGTGCAACCAGCTCTGGAGCAGCGCAAAGTCTTTAAGGGCACACTTGAGTATGTCTGTATAGGTATAAGCCTGACATTATAGTGTTACCATTATATTAGTTTAAAGCCACTTGGGACCAAGAGGGAGCTGCCCCGCTGTGAGTTGCAGCCCAGATACGGCTCCAAACACAAGTCACATAGCTCAAGAAACGTGGTTGCAAGACGACTCACTTTGTGGCATGTTTCAGGGTATTGCACATGGACATTTTGTAGCCTGAGTTATGGTTTACATGCCCGGGTGGAGGCTGCATGTTGGATACAGTTAATAGCAAATTTGTTAGCAAACTGAAGAAAAACCAAAACCAAAAACAAACAAACAAACAAAAAAAACGGAAGCACAAACGAAACCAACCAACAGCAAAAGGGGTGGGGTGGGGCTTTTTGAGGACATTTGTGATAAATCTGTGGAAAAGTTTTAGACACACCTGGGGGAGCCAAGGTATTATTTTATATGTTAGCAACATGTCATTGATACCTCTGTGTGAGCCTGCTGCTGTGTATGAGTCTGTGTATCCACAGGTGTCCTCTGCGGCATCGTCAGTAACAGTCAAACGGGTGAACCCCAGAAGTCCATTAAAAAGAACAGATTTTACAGGTACAGGAGGTAGAAGCCTCTGTGTTGTTCCAAGAGTTTATAATGCAGAGAAAAAAATCATGGCTATAAATGCTTTGTGGCCACCGTGTGTCATACCTCAGGTGAAAAGCATGCGTCCCTCCTGCCACATCGGAGCTCTTAAGACTGACAATAGAGTTGAAAAGTTACCTGTACCAACACGAAGAACCTCTTCTTCCACCTCTTCCACACATTCTTACCAATGGTCCACAAGTACCTGTAGGGAAAAGAAGGGCCAGAGCTGCAGTAGTGCCTGATCATATGCCTGCCGCACTGTTCACACTTACCGGGAGGCCCAGCCCACATACACTGAGAGGACACAGCACACCTAGGCCACCTGAGCGCAAGCTCCAGACTTTAGCCTCTTCCCTCTCGCTTTCATGGCTCATCCCACACTGACATTTTCTTTCTATTGTCTGTGACATCATGAATCAAATCATTTTGAAGGAAGCTTTATTACATGGGCTTGAGATCCTCACTATACAGAACACACTAAAATGCATAATAACCCATGCTTGCATGGAGCACTGAAATGCTCTTCTATGGTATTCACGCGGGGCAGGCTTAGTCCGGGGTGAAAGGCTAACATCTTGGACCACGATGGAACCTCTGTCTGCTCTCCCTATCCTTACTCCCCGCTCCAGACATTCCACAGAAGCCACAGGGTTTTCTAAAAGGACAAATCATCCCATAAGTTTCTCAGTCTAAATAAGGATGGAAGGGCCTTAGGCATGGTATTTAGGCCAGGGTCCTTTCTAAGATGCACACAATAGCTGCAGGTGGAGATGGTGTTGTGCACAGAGAGGGAGCAAGATAGAAAGTGAGGCAGAGATGGCAGCTGGGGCACAGCTGAGGCTGAGCGGCAGCCGAAGGGCTGGAAGCTTGGCAGCCCCAGGCTAGAGCTGACATGGGACAGCATGCCTGTATCAATATATTCATGGAATTTGTGGACATAAAAGGGAGGCTCAGCCAGGGAGAGAGAGAGAGTAGAGAGAGAAAGGATGATTAGCATATGCTGGCATTTAGTATTCTGGTTCGGTTCTGTCAGTCATTCGGAGGGGCAGGGCTTCAATATTGATGCTTTGCTGTTGGGAGGATGCCATAGAAAGGGCCGGTGAAGTATAAACATGAGTCTTGACACTGGGTGGGGATGTAGCTCAGTTGTAGAGGGCTTGGCCGGCATGTGCAAAGTCCTGGATTTCATCCCCAGTACCCCAACAAACAGACAAGTAAAAGAATGATAAATAACTAAACAAGTGAATAAATAAATAAGTAAATACATAGCTGCAGTTTGAATGTGAAATGTTCCCCACAGACTCCTATGTTTTAATACTAGGTTCCCAGTTGGCCGTTTGGCAAGGCTTTGAAATGTTCTGGAGGTGGGGCTTGCTGGAGGAACTGGATCACTGTGGTAGGTCTTGGTGCATGACAGCCTGGCTCTATTTCTTGTTCACTCTCTGCTCCTGAGTGTAAATGCAATGTGACCATCAAGCCTCTCCTCCCACCACCATGCTTCCCCGCTGTGATAGCCTGAATCTCTCTGGAACTTTAAGCCAAAGTACGCCCTTTCTCTCTTAAGTTGCTTTGGTCAGGGTATTTTATCACAGCTTTAGAAAAGAAGCTGGGATGACAAATAAGTAAGTCATAAAGGAGATACACAACCATCCTTCCTACAGAGCATCACTGTGTCCAAAGAATGATTACTCCTGAAATTATGAGCCTCTTTGGATTGACATACACAAGCTATCCCATGGTTCAAGAGTGAGGCTAAGGTTGTGTAATTCGCCTCTGAAACTGTGTGTGGCAACCCTCATCTCCTGACCATGTCTACCTGTCTATCTAGCAATGCACTGAGCTTTAACAAGCAAGTTGCAGTTTTGTAGAGAACTTAAGTTGAAGGAAGAGTTCACAAGAATTCACAGCAGGATTTGCTCTGAGTGGTTAACTTTCCCTTCCTCCAGGCACTCAGCATGAATGAATTTATTATAACTCCTGAGAGGGGCTGAGACCTTGAATAAGGAGAATATGGAGCCATTCTGCTTGGGGTTTGCTTTATCACCGAGTGACATGACCTGGATTTAAACCCACGGTCACCTCACTCTAGGATGGTGTTCTCTTGTGCCCTTCTAGGGTGTGCCTGCCATCTAGGGTCAACAAAGAATAAGGATATAGGAGGGATGGGAAGACGCAGGTGAGGAACTACAGAGAGGGAGAAGCGCTGGCGTGCACTGCCTGGTAAAGCCAGAGAAGCAATAGTTGTATAACAGGCACTTCAAACAGCGAGAGCAGATAAACGTAATTTTTTTTTTTTTTAGTCATAGAGAAATGACTGATGTTGGAGGAGATAGTTCTGTTTATCCTGATGTCAATTACACAGTGTGGGGCTGGAGAGACGGCTCAGCCAGGAAGGCGCCTGCCATACAAGCAGAAGGACGGGAGTTTGTTTCCCCAGAACCATGTACAAGGGCGCGTCCTTGTAACCCCAGCACTGGGGAGGCAAAGACAGGCAGGGCCTTAGGGCTTGCTGGCCACTCCAGGCTAACCAGTGACAGACCTTGTCTTCAACATAAAGCAAGGTAGAAGGCTCCAGGGCAATGGCACCTGAGGCTGACCTCTGGCCTCTGCACCGTATACACCAACATCTCCCTTTTCCCCGCACAAATTGCACAGTGTTTACATGCGCTGGAGAATTATTTGTTGTCCCCTAGCTGTGCATAGATTTTTGAGTTTATATATCAGTTAAATGCATTTACATGTAAAAAGTGAGAAAATGAACCCCAAGAATTGCTTTTCTAACCAGAGAGGGGTTTCTGTTTCAAGGCATCTGAGAGTGAAAGCTGGTGGGATCAGAGGAAATTCACAATTCTCCTTCGGAAAGTATCAGTTGGTTTGTGTGCGGGTGGGGCTCTCTCTCCGAGGCTTTCCTCAGAATGTGGCACATGCCAGAAGGTGTCAGAACTGCGGGCTGTGAGGCACCATGTCTGTCTGCTGAGCCCCGAGTCGTTTCCTCTCCGAGCAGAATGTACAGTACCTGGAGCAGATGGACGCTGGGAGACTACAGACACACAGGTGGCTCCCACTGAGAGCCCCACTCCCAGCACACCGATCAAACGTGGCAGCATTAGTGTTCCGGTGCTTTCTTCAGGCTGTCTCGAAGCCTGGGCTGACCATCAGGTAAGCCAGCAGTCAGGGAGTAGTGAGTGGAAACCCAGACCAGTGCTTATACCTCCGACTCAAGGGGACACCAAAGAGGGAATTCTGGTGCTGTCACAAACCGCCCTTGAACATGGGGACGACATAATGTCATTTCATAGGCCAATGAGGCTGCAGAGTTCACGCATACTCAGTGTGTCACATGGCAAGGGCAGGAAATGAATGTCAGGTGTACTGCTGTTCTCTTGCTCATCACTACTAAAGAGAGCTACCATGAACAGGCTTGACGCTTGGCTTTTGGATAGCCGTCTGCTGGGAAAGAAACAGCGAGGTAACACACCTGCTTTTGGAATCCTGGCTTTTTGTATTCTGATTTGCTTGTAACATTTTATAAAAACTACACAAGTGGCCCACTGATATCCCTGACACTTCTTGAGGGCATCTGAGGTTCCGGTAAGGCCGGAGTGAGCTTGGTGAGCTCAGAAGAGTGTGGTGAATTTGGGCTGTACTCATTGCAGGACTCCCCCTAACTAGCTGAGTCATTGATGAGCCCCTGGCTTCAGTGCCTCTCTGTCCTAGGAGTGTGAGGGAGGGCAGCAGTGTGGCAAGGTCTGTCACTGGTGTGTGTGTGTGTGTGTGTGTGTGTGTGTGTGTGTACGTGTGTGTGCAGCCTTTGCTTTCACAGCATTTTGCCTGTAATGTGTGCTAGGGACAAAGCTCTGTTTATTATGTAGCATCCATGCTTACCACAAACTTCTAGGTGGCAGGTGCTCGGTAGTGTCTAACAGTGAAAAGGTTTTATTGTGTATCTTCTTCCAGGTTTCCTGGACAGGAGCACCAAGTCCTGTAAAGTGGCATTTTATAGATTCCCCGGCCTCTGGGTTTCTTACATGGGAAGTGTGGTTGAGAGACTGGCCAACGTCACATTTTAAGGAGCTGGGGGTGGTGCTGGTCCTGCTCTGGTCTAGGTGGAGGCTGGCCAGGAGGAAGGGTTGTTGCCCTAGATTTCCTCAGGGGTCTGTGACCCCTCAGTACCTGGCACAACAAAAATGGCTATCAGGCAGGGCATTTTTCTTGTCAGATCTTTAAAACTATTTTATGATGTTTAAAATGTCATTTAAACTTTTTAATTGATAAAATTGCATATATTTTTGGTATACAGAAGGTTGGTTTTACACATGGTTATATGCAAGGTTGAATTAAGCTACTCGGCTTATCATTTTGTATATTTTTGGCTTTTTTTTCATGAGACTATTTAAAGGCCACACTCTTAGTGATTTTCCAGGTGTAGTGAGGATGCACTTTTTAATCATAATCACCATCTTGTACAGAAAATCTCTGGAACTCATTCCTTTTTGTTAGTAGGTAATTTCTTCTTAGAAGAAAGAAGAGAGTGCAGCCAGAGGCAGGGCCTCCACTGGGGTACTCTCCCTGCAAACTGAAGGAGAACATGAGGTTGGAGCGCCTTGAAAGTGTTCCAATGGGAAGGAGAATGGGCTGGGGAAAGGTCCAGATGGATGAAAGGGCAGAAGCAGGCTGATCTTTGTGAGTCAAGGCCAGCCTGGTCTGTGCAATGAGTTCTAGGTCAGCCAGGGCAACATAGTGAGACCCTGTATCACAAACAAAACAAAATAAAACACCTTCCCTCTAAGAAACATGCGAACAGGCAGTGGGTATAGCCACTACCACCACCTGTATCACCATCACCACCATCAGGATCACTCTCCCCCCACCGTTCCCACCACTGGCACCACCTTCACCATCACCACAATCATTACCATCACTACCACCCCACCATCATCACCACCTCTACCACCATCACCACCACCACCATCACTGCCCTCACTGTTATCACTACCACCACCACCATCACTATCATCACCCTCACCAACTCTGTTGTTGCAAAACTTGTCCTATACAAATGTTCTACATGAAGTAGCTCTTTTAAACCTTACAACTGTTCCACGAGACCAGGGTTGTCATTACCTCTGTTTGATATTTGTGAAAGGAAGAACAGAGAAGCTAGGTGCCTTGCCTGTGGCTGGTTCTCAGTGCCTACAAGTGTCTTTAGCCATTTCACCTTATTAAGAGAAGATGTGTAACAAAGACTATAGAATACAACCCTAAAATATTCAGTTAATCCAAAAAGAGACAGGGAAAAAACCATGAGAAAACAAGGACACAAAGACCAGCTGTGTCAAAGAGAAAAAAATAGCAAGATGACAACTGTGGGCAATGAGATGGCTTAGCCATCAAGACCTTTGCTACACAAGCCTGATGGCCTGAGTTTCATCCCCAGATGCCAGGGCAGAAGGACAGGACCAACTCCCACTGACCTCCACATCCATGCTGTGGCACATATATGTGTCTCTCTCTTTTTCTCTCCTTCTCTCTCTACCTCTTCCTCCCTCTCCTTCTCCATCTCATATATATATATATATATATATACACATACATATACATACGTATATATATATATATACATACATTTAAAAAAATAACAAATAGAAGAATGGTAAATTTAAACTTTGCCATATCAGTTATCATAGGTAAGTTAAATATGTTAATATCTCAATTAAAATGCAAAGATACTCAGATTAGAATTAAGAGCCAGACCTAATTCTGCATTGCCAACAAGAAATGCAATTCATTTAAACCATCACTTACTTAATGTTTTAGAGATACAGTTTCATTTTACAGTCCAGGCTAGCCCAGAGATTTCTATTTTTCTGCCTCAGGCTCTTGAGTGCTAAGATTACAGGTTTGTGCCACCACACCAAGCAAGAAATGTACTTTAAAGACAAAATTAAGTTAAAAATAGAATGCTACAAAAAGGTGTACCTTGCTAATAGCCATTTTCTTTAAAATGCTGCAGTGCCTACATTACTGTCATAGAAAGTAAATCTCAAGGCAAAAATAATAGCACAGAGAGAGAAGATTGTTCCTTATCAATGGGGGAGGGGTTACTTCACTAAAAGGATATAAAAATTATAAAATTCCTACATCTACTTTAAATGCTTTAACATACATTGAACAAAACTGAACAGAAATGCAAGAAAAACAAAGCTAAGGCTATAGCCAGGGGTTTTGATATGACTAAATTACTGATAGGAAATCAGCAATTGAGGCTGGGAATGTCCTTAACTGGCTCAGTGTTTATCTGCTCTGTACCACACCCTAGGCCCCATTGTCTGCCCTCCATAGAGTGGGTGTGGTTGTCTGTATCTGTAACCCAGCAAATGGAGCAAGAGGAACACAATGGGTTCCAGAGCAGCCTGGGCTATAAAAGAGACTGTCTCAAAAACAGCAGAGAGAGACAGAGAGATAGACAAAGACAGAGACACACAGAAAGAAACAGATGGATACATAGAGAGAAACAGAGACACAGACACAGATAAAGAGACATAAAGAGAGATAGGGAGAAAAACAGAGACAGACAGATAGACAGAGAGACACACACAAAGACAGAGTAAAAGAGAGAGACAGAGAGGAGAGCACAGGTAGGCTCCACCAGACCTGCACAGTATCAAACAGCCCAGCCTAACTGACATGAAGCGTGAACGCAGGAGTCAAGCAAAGAACAGAGTCCAAGATCATTCTGCCAGCCCATCCAGGCAGTGTGGTGGAGAGCGTGTCCTGACAGGGATGGCGGGCACCTTGGGGATCTGTGGTAGAAAAGGGCTGTGATGGCTCTGAAGAACAAGAGCTCTATTCTGGCCCAGGGAAGAAGATGAAAAAGAACGGAGGACATCTTAATGGCTGAGGGCTTTAACCCCCCAAAACCCTCAGGCTAAATCAGAGGGGGAGCAGAGATGCTGTGAGTTATTCCTGGGGGTCACAGTGGCTCCTGTGCTGAGTTGTTCCTGGTGGCCACAGTGGCTCCTATGCTGTGAATTTTTGCTGGTGGCTACAGTGGCTCCCTGGATACATCTTGAGCTGGTCCACGCAGAGATAGTCAAGGTTCAGACCTTCGGTTAGGACTGAATTGAAAAAGAGTCTAAGGCCAACTTCAATGCTTGCTTGGACTCATAAGGGTTTTCACCATGATGAGCCTCAGTTTCTCTATCTGTAAAGTGGGATTCCAAATAATATATGAGACTTTTTATAAAACTTATATCCTGTGCTAGGTACTGTGACTGAAAAAGACAATTGGCCATCTGAAAAGGAACTGACATTCTAGAAGGGAAGACCTGACATAAACAAATGAACAAGGACATCCATGTACTATATCATGCAGAATGCTATTTTATGATGAAAGCAAGAGGAAACCGGAAGAGGAGGAGAAAGGAGGGCTTTCCCACAAGGCACAGAGGCATTCCAAGTAAGCTTGGTGGGCAGGAAGGCACAAAGGCCCTGAGATAGCCTGTGTTTCTTCTCCAATGCCCAGGGATGCCATTGTGGCTGCAGAGTCAGTGCTCACCATGAGATAGTGTTACACCCAGTTCTCGAGCCCCCAAAAGATCTACAGGAATCGACTCCATTGCAAAACACATGAGGGTCTTTTTATTGTAAATTACAAGCTGCAGCTTGGGCCTACACGGCCCCACTGCCGAAGCGGTGGGAGCTGAGCGCTTGTGCCCAGGTTAGTTGGGTGATTTATAGATTCTGGTCCCTCCCAGCATGCCCAATTCCTGCCTGGCAAGCATCTATTGGTCAAAATGCTATTTTGAATTGATTGGCTATAGGAAGGTCCCCAGACCATAATGACCTGGTGTCCCTCCCTAGGGGGATGGGCCAGTTTCCTAGCAACTGTTATCTCTAGTGGGTGGGAAAAGAATGCAGTAAGGTGGTCCTTCCCCTCAGGGCATTACTGGACTTCTCCACCCACCTAGTTCAGGTCTTAATAATAGCTGCTAATTTATCTTTTGGTCTCTCAATAGGAAGGGCCTTGCTGGCACAGAGCAGCCTGAGCCTTTGCTCTGAGTGAGATGGGTATCACTAGATGTTTTCTAGCATTCAAGTGACAGAACCAAGTTTAAAAAGAAAAGTTCAGAGCATGGAACAGACTACAGGGAGGCAGAGAATGAGTGAGAGGTTTGGAGGCAATAGCCACAAGTAAAGGCTAAACGCAAGAGAGGCTTGGAGTCCAGTGGAGAGGGGGAGTGGGGATGAGGAGGTGGAGTCAGGATTCACTTTGAAAATAGAGTAGAAGGGATTTAATGATGGACTGTGTTTGCAGTAAGAAATTTTGAGAAATGTCAAGTCTGTGGGGCTGAGCATCTGGCTGAAGGCAGGGGCCATCTGTTAAAAAGGGAGATGATACTTTCTATGTTCTAGAGGGCTGTTTCAGAGAGAAAATAGGAAGAGAGATGTGAAGCATGCCCGACCTTGAACTTCCCCAGGTGGAAGGGCAATGAACAGCTAAAAAGGTACCCAGAGTGGCTAATTCTCAAAAATCCCAGATGCAAATGCTCAAAACCAAAAGAAACGGTGTTGATTTTAACTCCCCAGCCCTTAAAAACAACAACTCCATAGACTTATTTTAGATGGTCCAGGAGCTCATCCCTGAAACCACAGCACCCAATCAAGGAGACTGGTCTCTATTTTCTGTTCACATGCTAAAGCACCTACGACATAAGTTTCAGCTGTGTACCTTCAAGGCTCTCTCTTCGTTATTTATGCTGTGACTTCTTTTTTTTTTTTTTTTAAATCTGCCTTCCCTTTACTCTAGGGCTCAATCCCCCTACTACTTGTGAATTCAACAGAAAAAAAAGTTCATAAACATTGTGCGTGTTCCTGTGTATTTGTGTGGACATGAATGAGGTGTGCAGGTCTCCGAAGTCCAGATGTCAACCTTGAGCGTCATTTCTCAGGTTCTGTCATAGCCTGCAGCTTATCAGGGAGATGCAAGTTCTAGAGACCCTGCTGTCTCCACCTGCCCAGTGCTGAGGTTACCACTGTGTGTCCCCACTTCCCAGCCTGGTTAGGTGGATATTGGTGGTGAACTCAAGTCCTTGTACTGGCCATGCAAGTACCTTATAAAACAGGACATCTCCCCCAGCTACCTCCGGAATTGCTTTTACTTTTCCTGAATCATTCCTTATGCAGTCAAGGTTGCTTGTGTCAATTTGGGCTGTGTTGGGTCTGACTTGATATCAATGTGCCCTTTGTTCACTAAGTTCTAGGCTGTTCTAGGCTCTCCTGGTGTATTTCTTGGCAGGAGTAATTCTTGAACGGCAGCCTAGTGATGGAGTCATTCGGGAACTTGGCTAAATATCTCCTCCATCACTCAGACGGTGAAGATGGACCACAAATATGCTAGGACACTCACCAGTGAGTCCACAAAAAGTTCCTGAATTGAAATCATGTAGGCTTCTCTCTGCAGAGCAGAGGAGGAGAATGTGGAAAACTGGGGTTTGTCTAATGCAGAGAAGAGTTCTGTGCCGAGTGTCTGCTCAGGGGTGACCGACAGAGAGTTTAGAGAGGGATTCACAGGAGCCTGGCCCATAGGCTGAGGCGAAAGTCCTCCAAGGACTTTTCAAAGGCATGGTGTGCTTCTGTACGCTCGCTTTCCACGGTCGGCTCCCTCCCCTGCTTCTTTCCTTCCCTCCCTCCATCCCGCTTACTCATACTCTGGTTCCTGTAGCAGATATTTACTGTTTATGAGTCAGTGTTGTGCTAAAGATGGAGGATATTTTCTCATCTACTACAGGGACCCGCCAAGC